>NW_020697077.1:0-6595 GCF_002925995.2 Terrapene triunguis
GGGGAAGGGGTGGAGTTGGGGCGGGGCCGGGGTGGAGAAAGGGGCGGGGCCAGGGGCCGTGGAGTGTCCTCTTTTTTTATTTTTTAAATATGGTAACCCTAGCTGTGCCGCCTCCTGCCGCCTGCCGCAAGGGCTCCGCTCCGGTCGGCGGGGAGGGAAGGAAGAGGACTGCCCTGGTTCTCCGCGCCGCCGCCCCCTACAGAGCGGCCAGAGCGGAACAACAACAACAACAACAAAAAGCGGCCATGCCGCCCTAGGATTGGGCAGAATGCCGCCTCCAACAATCTGCCCTTGCTCAGCTGGTGCCTGGAGCCGGCCCTGGGAGCTCCAGCCGGGAGAGCGGGGCTGCGGGGCTGGCCGCGCTCCGGCCGGCGCTCTGGCCAGGGGAGCGGGGCCCCTGAAGACAACCGCCGCCGGGGTGAGTGCGTGGGGCCCGATTCCGGGGAATCAGGCAAATTGGCCTAAAGCCGGCCCTGCTGTCATACACTGAAGAACCTGAGATTTTCCTTGCAGCACAGGCTGACTCTGTCCATACCCCATCCTCTACCACAGATTGGTTTCTCTTTGCAATTGAAATTAAAAACTGACATTTTTTGTCATGGAAAATATTGCAATTATATTCAGTGAATCTTGACAATGGCAGCACCCAAGAACTCTTTTTTTGTATGGCTTGGCTAACCTATCCTATTCAAATTACTTTCATGGTTGCAACATCAGCAGGCCATGACAGCACTGAAAATTCTGATGGCCATTCTAGATGCCTGGGAAATCCCCTCCCAAAGACTCTGTCTCAGACCAAAGGCCTGGAGTTGGAAGTATGCCAATAACCCACAACACAGAGTGCAGCAGTCACATCAGATCATACATTTTTCAATGGCCAGATTTGGAATTCTGGCCCCATTCTCTCTTCCATATTGGTGGAGCCTGTACTTGAGAAACAGAGGAATCCCATCTCTGTGACCTGCTCACCCCTTACATTTCTACCCCTGGAAAACCTCTCCACAGCTCTGCATGATTACAGCCCCATGGAGGATGTAGCTTGAGGTGGAGGTCAAGGGAGCTAGGTTGGTGGAGTCAGCTGGGCTCCTATTGATTCTCCCCAGAATCTGTGCAGGAATACAATGTAAATTAATACAACCTAAGGCTATATTAATTTGGGCTGCTTTCCTCTTGCACTGTGGAACTCCTCATTTAGAAAGGATCCCAGGGACTGCCACAGAAAGAGGAGCCCTGAGCACCACAGCTCCTGCAAAAGACAAGCTTATGTAGGCCAATAGGAGCCAGTGGGTCAGACAGAAGGACAAAGATTAA
Source organism: Terrapene triunguis (assembly GCF_002925995.2). Classification (NCBI taxonomy): domain Eukaryota; kingdom Metazoa; phylum Chordata; order Testudines; family Emydidae; genus Terrapene; species Terrapene triunguis. The sequence continues at coordinate 1,312 of NW_020697077.1, forward strand.
GGTAAGCTGAGCAGATGCTCCTTATCTCCTGTGAATCACATACTAAAGGTGTGATACATAGGAGTGCTGGTAAGAAATTTATCTTTATTTTCTGGCTCCAGTTACAGGACATTGGTTGGGGTTACAAAAGACATATCTCATGGCAGAGGTCACTGACTACAGAAGTTACTGTTACACCAAATCACCGATAGAGACATCTAGGATGGAGATCAGAGTAGATGACTTTCACATCCTTGACAGACAAAAAGATTATTCTGCCTCTAATTGGACATCTGTAAACAACAACTATCCCTGAAACTCGAGAACTTTGTGATAACACAGCCTCATCTTGTTTACAAAACATTTCCTTCTGCATTGGCATCCGTGGGAACTACAGGATGCTCAGCATCTCTGAAAATTAACCATTTTTATTTAGGTGCCTAAGTATAGATTTAAGAGCCTATTTCAGTAACTCATTCTGAAAGTGCCTCCATAAGCTATATAATAAGGGAAAGAGGTTGCAGACAATATTATTGCCAACCCTAAAAGTTCAAAATTCACATGATATACTCGGTGTCTCAAAGTTCCCTATCTGTACGCATGGGGATAATGTTTTCCTACCTCACTGAGGTGATGTGAGGATAAAATCTATTTATGATGGTGAGTCATTGAGATATGATGGTGACTGACAAGGGCCGTATAAGTAAACAGATATCTTCCTCCCTGTCCCCATATTCTTCATCCCTTACCTCTCAATCTTTTGCCATCCTACTATCTCCCTCTCTGCCCCACACTCTCCCTCTTTGCCCCACATTCCCTTGTCCCTTCCACCCTCCTACTCCTCTAGATTTGTCTCCCTCATATTCACTTGTAGTGAATATGTTCTTCACTGAACTCTCATATTCACTTGCTCGCAACAATCCTTCCCCTGTCCCACTATTCACTGGCCCCATTGTCCTTTTCTCTACAATCTCCCATACTGCCACGAAATTCTCATATATGCCTTCATATGAGCCTGATCCCACATTGTTCCTCACTGCCCCCCTTTACATTCATGTTCCCCATTTCTTCCATATTCACCTTCCCCTCATTATGTGTTCCATCTTCTGAGACCACAGGGAAAAGTAAGCCATTTTTACTGTGGGCAGACTGGATTCAGATAGTGGCTGTCTAAACCAGGTGCGACTTCTCTCCCGTCTGCAACACCTGCAGAGAAATGGTGGCCATTTTAACTGAGGGCATCAGTTCCTCTGAAAAAATGGTAGACGGCAGCCATTGTGAAAAAGGATAAAACTTCTCAAGTTTGCCCTTGATCATTCCTAGATCAGAAGAAGGTTAATAACAAATAATGTTTACTATAATGAGATTCATGATAATTTCCAAAGAGTTGGCAACGTTGGGAGAACAGGTGCACCAGTCTCTGATGTATCATGCTACATAATAAAAGAGGTGGATTGCCAATGTTTATATATGGGGAGCTTTCCTGTATTTTTATTAGGACCCTGGACAACCGAGAGGTTAAATATTTATTTTACTGTGAGATTATGGGCTTGAGCCTGCAAGGTGGTAAACAGCTGAAAGACACAGAACCCTGTACCTGGCTTTGAAATCACTGGGAGGGAAGGGTGCTTGGCACCTTCCAGAAGGCACTAATGACTTCAGAGAATCAGGCCATATGTAAAAATAAACACATACAAAGTCCTATAGATACATGAATCCCCTGACTGGCTATATAACAATTACAGCCATATGATTCCAGCTGAAGAAGTACAGATACAAGTTTTCTTATTAATTTTTTCTATTTTCTGATTGAATATTGTAAGTTAACTGAAGCTACAGGAAGGGAGGAGGGTGGGGGTGGAAGGATAATGTACTGTACCACTATTGATAGTTTTCTAATTTTTTGCCAATTGTTGCTAAAATGACAGATGGCGATGTTTATGAAATGTATAATTCAAAGTACATTTGCCTAAATAGCCAAGTTAAAGATGCTTTATCCTCCCTAACAAATGTTGTACAGCAATTGGCAAAATCCAAAGTACATAATGCAACCTGGGAAAGAAAAATAAATACTTTAATTCTCTCTAAATCAACATGTTTTCTGTTCCCAAATAAGGATCTTGGCCTTTTTTGAAACCTTTGTAACTAATCAATAATTTAGTCATTGGATGAAAAATGATATATCCAAATTCTTAAAAATTTACATTTCCCAACTGTTTCCAAGGTCACATTGCTCGCCAGTTGTTCAGTTTACCCAACTTTTGTCTTGAGCAAAATCATATGATCTTTGTTTCATTAATATTTAATAGTAATTTAGATTGGACCAGATGATCTTAAAGCTCATTTAAATCAGCTTGAAGATAATATTAAGCTTTCTCCCAGCATAATCTACTACCATAAATGATTGTGTCATCTGCATATAAATGACAGCTGAATATGATAATGAAGTGCAAAGATCATCAATATAGAGTGACAGATGCATCTGACTTAAGATAAATCCTTCAGGGATCCATTTATTCTGTTTTCAGTGGTAAAAGATGCATTGTTTCATTCAAGTATTCTAGAGAAAACAAAGGATTTGGATCTTGAGATATAATATTTATCCTGCATGAAAGGAAGAAAAAATCCTCTAAATTGTAAAACTCTCACTTTTCAAGTATGGTAATTACAGTTCACACAGATCCATTATCTATCTATCTTTTTTTTTTTTTTTTTTGACTACTGGCCCTGACTAATTGTAGTTTTTTTAGATGTATGATTACATTTAAGAATACGTTTTGTTTAGACCAGATGTTTTGTTTTAAAAAATTTCATTTATATTTTGCTAGATGGTCATTTAAATCAGCTAGTTTTAATTACCAAATAAATGCCATACCCACTGGACAAACGTACCTGAATATAGTTAACAGTATGACACCCAAAGCTGTTCCTCCTGTAAAATTGACTGCTGGGAGGACTTCAGGCCCCCCCCATTTGGTGATAAGGCTTCATTTAAAAAAATTAAATTGTCACATTTGCCAGGCTCATGGACCTAATTAAAGCTAATGCACAATTTTAAAGTCAATAAAAACAATTACAGCAGTAAGAAATACTAATAAATACATTAAATCAGTCAAAAGCAGTCCAGGAGAAGGGAAGAACTCATGCCAGTAGACACTGGTCTGAGGAAATTAGGATATATCACAGTACACCACTGAGGGAAATATAGTGAGGTGACACTAGAGTACTGGAACTCAGCACTCACACAGAGCTGAGCAAACAGATGCTGCAGAGAACACACCATATTCCTTCTCAAACCGTTCCTTCCCACAGAAACAAACACCAGGAGGAAGCTCAGGGAGGAAACGTGTGCAAAGATCCTCATAGGGAACTCCTCCCACACTGTTATATCAACAGGAGGATTTTGTTTCTTCTATCCTAGGAACAGGCCAACTGGCTCACTCCTAAATACAATGATTCTAAGGGAATCTGCAGGAGACCAAGGCTATCTGTACAGAAGCCTCTGCACTAGTTCTGGCCCCTGTTGAGCCACCTTTTCCCTCACAGCTCCTTTTCGGGCCTGCCACCAGGTACATTACCTTGGCGAATCCCTCATGACCCATAGTTGTATTATACATTTATCATAGCTCTGCAGGACTGAAGGGAATGCTGTGTGTGTGTGTTCTCCATTTCTGCCCCACTCCTTCCCTTGCCTAGGCTCCGTCTCCTACACACAAGATGTACACACTCACAAAGGATTCTGTTTTTGATACTGCAGAGTTGAAATTTTGAAATAATTTTTTTTAGTCTTACTAGGATTGCATGTAGCCTTATGAACTATTGGGTGCAATCCAGAAAGCCTTGTTAACTGAAGTTCAGCAGCAAGGCAAATTCTTTACAGAAACTATGGCAACAATACATACTGTATGCATTTATGCACAAAGAAAGGGCTATAAATCTGTTTACCTCCTGAGTTATCAGCTCAGAAGTTCTAAGTATTTGTTCTGGTGGATTCATCTGGTGTTTCTATTCAGATGTGCACATATACAGCAACTACTGTATGTATGCATTCTTTATTATATTAGGAATAGAACATGAGACAAGTACATTTTTAAAACCCTATATGCCGTTCATGTGCCTTAGTACATTAAGACATGACATCAAAGACCAAATGCCCGTAGCACATGGGATGAGATGTCTGTGTGCGTGTGGGCATGTGCGTATGTGCACATCTTCACAACCATGCACCCTAACATATATTGAAAGGGTCTCTGGACTGCTCGGGTACCAACCTTTGTCCTGAAACAGTCCTTGGTGGCGATTTGAAGGTTGGTAGTGTGCTCTGTGTACTGTACTATGAATCAGATGAACACTATAGCTGCTTCTGCTGCTAGACCCTAAGGCTCTAGCACATGATGGGTACCAAATAACATGGTCTGCAACCACCACATTCCTCCCATAGTCCCCAGACACCCTGTCCCTACAGCTCATTCCTTACTAACTGCCTTCTAACTGCCACAGAATCCTTCCCCTCCTTGTGACCTCTATCCCCCATGAGCAGGAGGAAGAGAGCCACAGCAGATTCATTTTAATCAGATTCATCACATTGTTAACTGGTTGTTAAAGTTCCAAGCACACAAACCTCTACTCACACCCTTAAGTTGATTCTGCATGCAGGAGTAGGCCCTTAGTTCATAAGGATATGCAATGTGCTCAGTGTCTCTGGGCACATGGGGTCTGCTCCTGCATCCACTGAATTCCATGGGAGTAAGATCAGGTCCATGTAGATTGTCAAATGCCACGCATCTCATGTGACCCTCCGTGCTGAGGAATGCTGACAGACAGTGTGTAAGAACCTATGGTGTAGGCACAGGAGTGGGACTCAGAAGATCTTGTTTCAACTGCTAGTTCTACCACAGATTTCACTGGTCTACAATTTTTGAGAAGTTGTCTGCTTCAGAGATAAAATGTGCTATTTATTATGTATTTTGATATGCTGAATTCAAATATGACAATTAAAACAACTGATTGGCTACTGTTTCTAAGATATTTAAGTTTTTACATTTTATGTCTATGTATATTGTGTAGATAGTAGAGTTTTAATCATAAATTGTAAACCTAGGTCTTTTCATGTGTTTATGGTTGCTTTACATGATAATATGTCCTGTTTATGTAACACTTTAAAAATCAGCAAAAGGGTTATATAAATAAAATTTATTATGAAACAAAAGGCAAAAAACTATTATGTACATAGTTTAGTTCTATTCAGTGTCTACTCGGCGCTTCTTGGCTTGTCTCTTGTATTCATTAAATGGAGCATCTCTTG
>NW_020697077.1:6605-8386 GCF_002925995.2 Terrapene triunguis
GAATCTGAGGACCAACAAAGACACCTTCCTTTATCTTAGCTTCACTTAACCTTGGAAATTTTCCACGGAGGTACTTGAAAGCTGCTTGTGTTTTGTCAATGGCCTTGACAAAGTTCTTCATCAGACCCAACTTGATGTGTAAGGCTGGTAACAAAATCTTCCTTGATTCAACAAGTGGTGGATGCTGAACACTTTTCCTCCCAGGCTCCAATCGGAGTGGCCAATCTTTCTTGATGTAGTGGGAATCTCTTGCTTGACTATCCCATTTGCAGAGAAAACAGCAGTACTTTGTGTATCCAGTCTGCAGACCAAGCAAGAGAGCAACAACCTTCAAATCGCCACAAAGCTGCCACTGATGTTGGTCATAGTTTATGCACCTCAAAAGTTATTTCATGTTATCATAGGTTACCTTCATATGGACTGCATGACCAACTGGAATTGATGGCAAAACATTGCCATTATGCAGTAAAACAGCTTTAAGCCTCGTCTTCGATGAATCAATGAACAGTCTCCACTCATCTGGATCGTGAACGATGTTGAGGGCTGCCATCACACCATCGATGTTGTTGCAGGCTACAAGATCACCTTCCATGAAAAAGGATGGGACAAGCTCCTTTTGACGGTCACGGAACATGGAAACCCTAACATCACCTGCCAGGAGATTCCACTGCTGTAGTCTGGAGCCCAACAGCTCTGCCTTACTCTTGGGTAGTTCCAAATCCCTGACAAGGTCATTCAGTTCACCTTGTGTTATGAGGTGTGGTTCAGAGGAGGAGGATGGGAGAAAATGTGGGTCCTGTGACATTGATGGTTCAGGACCAGAAGTTTCGTCCTCTTCCTCTTCCTCGTCTGACTCAAGTGAGAATGATTCTGGTACATCAGGAACTGGCAGTCCTTCTCTGTGGGGTACTGGGCGTATAGCTATGGAATGTTTGGATAATGCACAGTCCACTTTTTCTTCTTTGACACACCTTTCTGAACTGGAGGCACCATGCAGAAGTAAGAATTGCTGGTATGATCTGTTGGCTCTCTCCAAATCATTGGCACTGCAAAAGGCATAGATTTCCTTTTCCTGTTCAACCACTGGCGAAGATTTGTTGCACAAGTGTTGCAGCATATGTGTGAGGCCCACCTCTTGTCCTGATCTCCAATTTTGCAGCCAAAATAAAGGTGATAGGCTTTCTTAACCATAGTGGTTATACTGCGCTTTTGTGGTGCAAAAGTCACTTCACCAGAAACATAGCAGAAGTTATCTGCACTGTTCACACAAGTACGAGGCATCTCTGCTCACTTTGGCTAAACAGAAATGTGTCCCTTTGCAAAATCAAACACTGACAAATAAGAGAGCACAACACTGTATGATTTCTAGAGCTGATATAGGGTAATTTGTTCAGCAGAATGATGTAAGCTTCGTTATGATTGCATCATCCATGACTTCTAGGAATAACATGATGCAATTCATATCATGTATGATGCAATAACAGCTTCACATTGCATCATTCATTGTTTTGCCTAAAAAGCAAGTACTGTCCAAACCCAGTCATAGATTTATTCATAGATCCAGTCAAAGATGTATTTTAGTCATTTCTGGTTTAAATTGAGATCCCTTCCCTTTATAACTCACTTATCCTCCGCCATTCCCAAGTCAAGGGTCGTATATACTGACCCAATAGCATATCTTGAAAACTAGAGCCAATCAACAATTTTAAGCATCATTTTCGTTCTCAGTGACCCAGAATTAGTAAAGTTTGACTACATTTATTTCAGAAGCATTTTGGCTG
>NW_020697078.1:0-6987 GCF_002925995.2 Terrapene triunguis
CTTAATTACTTGCTCCATTATCTTCCCTGGCACAGAAGTTAAACTAACTGGTCTGTAGTTTCCTGGGTTGTTTTTATTTCCCTTTTTATAGATGGGCACTATATTTGCCCTTTTCCAGTCTTCTGGAATCTCTCCCGTCTCCCACAATTTTCCAAAGGTAATAGCTAGAGGCTCAGATACCTCCTCTATTAGCTCCGTGAGTATTCTAGGATGCATTTCATCAGGCCCTGGTGACTTGCAGGCATCTAACTTTTCTAAGTGATTTTTAACTTGTTCTTTTTTTATTTTATCTTCTAAACCTACCCCATTCCCATTAGCATTCACTACGTTAGGCATTCCTTCAGACTTCTCGGTGAAGACCGAAACAAAGAAGTCATTAAGCATCTCTGCCATTTCCAAGTTTCCTGTTACTGTTTCTCCCTCTTCACTGAGCAGTGGGCCTACCCTGTCTTTGGTCTTCCTCTTGCTTCTAATGTATTGATAAAAAGTCTTCTTGTTCCCCTTTATTCCGGTAGCTAGTTTGAGCTCATTTTGTGCCTTTGCCTTTCTAATCTTGCCCCTGCATTCCTGTGTTGTTTGCCTATATTCATCCTTTGTAATCTGTCCTAGTTTCCATTTTTTATATGTCTCCTTTTTATTTTTTAGATCATGCAAGATCTCGTGGTTAAGCCAAGGTGGTCTTTTGCCACATTTTCTATCTTTCCTAACCAGCGGAATAGCTTGCTTTTGGGCCCTTAATAGTGTCCCTTTGAAAAACTGCCAACTCTCCTCAGTTGTTTTTCCTCTCAGTCTTGATTCCCATGGGACCTTACCTATCAGCTCTCTGAGCTTACCAAAATCCGCCTTCCTGAAATCCATTGTCTCTATTTTGCTGTTCTCCCTTCTACCCTTCCTTAGAATTGCAAACTCTATGATTTCATGATCACTTTCACCCAAGCTGCCTTCTACATTCAAATTCTCAACGAGTTCCTCCCTATTTGTTAAAATCAAGTCTAGAACAGCTTCCCTCCAGTAGTTTTTTGAACCTTCTGAAATAAAAAGTTGTCTGCAATGCAGTCCAAGAATTTGTTGGATAGTCTGTGCCCCGCTGTGTTATTTTCCCAACCTATATCTGGATAGTTGAAGTCCCCCATCACCACCAAATCTTGGGCTTTGGATGATTTTGTTAGTTGTTTAAAAAAAGCCTCATCCACCTCTTCCACCTGGTTAGGTGGCCTGTAGTAGACTCCTAGCATGACATCACCCTTGTTTTTTACCCCTTTTAGCCTAACCCAGAGACTCTCAACACTTCCGTCTCCTATGTCCATCTCTACCTCAGTCCAAGTGTGTACATTTTTAATATATAAGGCAACACCTCCTCCCTTTTTCCCCTGTCTATCCTTCCTGAGCAAGCTGTATCCATCAACACCAACATTCCAATCATGTGTATTATCCCACCAAGTTTCAGTGATGCCAACAATGTCATAGTTGTATTTATTTATTAGCACTTATTAAAAGAAGTGCTTCTTCTGACTGCTTAGAAACATAGGTTCTCCACGTGTTTATATAATTCTCATGCTGTCCTCTGGTTGTCACTTCTGCTGGTAATTACTTTGCCATCAGTTTACTTGTAGCACATCTCTTTCTGACAGTCAATTGTTATCATTTCATCTACTTTTTCCTTTAGGAATTTCATGATCATGCTGTGTCAAGTTTCTAATCTCCACTCTCCACCAGTTTCTTCTTTTGGTTAGATATTTTGTTCAGCTTCTCATTAAAATATTCAAATGGTCTAAACCTCACCTGCTAATTGATAGGCAAGCTTAACAGTCTTTCCTTTGTCCACAGGGTATCATGCACACCTTACTCATCAGGAAACTATTATGTTTACAACGGTTCACTGACAAAACATAGTCTGAAACAGGCCTAAATGTGTTGTGACATTCAGTTGTATTGAACCTTAGTTTAAAGGAAGAAGAGACTTAGGCCCAGATCCACAAAAGTACTTAGGGGCATACAACCCAGACTTAGGCACCTATATCTCAGTTTTAAGTTGTTTTGCACTATGGATAAATATTTAACTAATCATTGGACTGGAGAGAGAAAGAATTACTTTACAACCGGTGGTTAGGGCACCCCTGAGAGGTGGGAGACCCCTGGCTCCAATGGATATTTAATTATTTATACACAGTGCAACAGCTTCAATGGGGAGGTTGAGGGAGCCCCCCCCCCCACACACACATCAGAATATCCTGTAGCTCAGCGGTGACAGCACTGCACTGCTCTCCTGTCGACTCAAGTACCCCACTGGAATGAGAAGCATAAGGTAAGTCAACAGGAGAGTGTCTCTCGTCGACACAGCATGGTGTAGGCACTGTAGTAAGTCAACCTAAGCTACGTCGACTCCAGCTACAATATTCACATACCTGGAGTTGCGTAACTTAAGTCGACTTATCCCCATAGTGCAGACAAGGCCTTAGTCAATGCAGTTTTAGAAAAGGCAGATCTGTTGAGCACAGATACAATCTGGGTTTAAAATAAACATTGGTAACCAATTGTGGAATGGGTGAATGTACAAAACAGAGGAAACCCATTTATCCAGGCACTTTTCAGACCCAATCTATACCAGATCTAAATAGTTCACTGGACTAGAATGCTAGGGTTCTAAAGGTACAGGAACCATACAAGGGCAACACTATCACATTGAATGGCTGCTTTCAAAAGGGCCTGATCCTGCATTCAGAAAAGTAAAGTTCCCATTGACTGAAATGGTGTAGGATCAGATTTTTAATCTCCTAGGGCTTTATCCAGCTCCTATTGAAGTGGGATCAGGTGCCAAATTAGTAAATGGGAAAGAATATCTAAATCTAACAAGAAAGTTTCTGAAACGTGCTACTGGACTAAATATTTTGAGGGGATCTGGAGAGTTAATAGCCCTGACACTGGTCTTCACAAAATATAATGATTAATTATGTGACAGGAAAACTGATTTTTATTAATTATTATGTGTAATTTCACCCCTATATGTGCACATACATTTAGAAAATTGTGGACTATACACTTGCACACTTTACTCTTTAAAGTCCTCTTAAATACAGTACACGAAACAGGAGACAGCATCAGTCAAAAATGAGTTCTCAAAAATGTGTTCCTTCTAAAGTCATTGGGAATCCTCAGGTTAAAAAAAAAAAGGGCCCTAAATTAGTACATAGCATGTACTGGACCCCCCCAAAACCCTAAATCCTATTGCTTCAGCAGCTCCTTACATAGTTCATGCCCCACAGAACTCTGAGCTACATACTTCAGAAATGCTCCCAAACTAGTTTACCCCAATAATGATTAGCAGATTGTGGCAGCAATCTGTCTTGTTCATTCTTAATTCATATCCTCCATTGTTGCAGCATTTCTGCTCTTTTTCCTTTTTGGCCACATGAGCAGTAAATCATCCATAATAACAATGAAGCAAATGAAGCAGCACCCATTGGGGAATAAACAAATCCTATTTTCTATTGATCTGTATGCTTCGTATGTTCCCCTTGGAGTGCTTTTAAATTCATCCTTTTCTATATATTTTGGCCAAGATTCTGTTGATGAAAGAATGCAGCTTTACAGTTCATCCTCTGAGAGACACTTGGAATTTGTTTTTTACATGTAAAGAAGGCTTAGAACCTGTTGCCTTGTGCTCTCCTTTGTGCAGTGATTGATGCTAACCTTCCCCCTGCCCCACCCCCAAATAAAAGAATACTTCTGTAGAAGAAAAAAAATCACAAATATTTTAGATACAATAACTCATAGGAGGAGTATAGGGTATAGGAATATGACTTATAAAGGGTGAAGAGTATCAGATGCTTCTGTGCTAGTGTGGGTTTGGTAAATCCATCAGCCAGCCTCAAGAATTCCTTTGGTATGGCCCCAATTCAGCAAGGTACTTAAGCATGTGCTTAACTTGAAGCTTGTGAGAAGTCCTGCTGAAGTGCTTCAAGTTGGGCACATGCTCAAGTAACTTCTTGAATCTGGGCCTGTGTTAGAAAATCCCATCTCTAATTATATTCCATTTTTGGTCACTTTTTCATCCTTTAGGCTGTTGTCATTACACAAGGTTACTGTATAGAATTTCTAATTTCACCTTTGATAACATTACCACAATACCCTTGTTATTCCTTATACTATAAGGAGCAAAAATTGGAATACTATGATAATAATATTACCTAGCGACCAAGGCCATGACAACTGAAATGTTTTTGAGAACAACCATTCACTGTAAATCTCAGCTAAAGTGTAGGTAGCATATTAGAGCTTGTCAATGAGTCTAGTATACTCATTACTTCAAAAGTCTAATTATTGCTAGAGTCTTTTGATGTCTAGGAGTAACTTATTAACAAAGGATTTATAGTAAATTTGAATTGCTTTCAGAAAGGTATATCATATTTGCAGCTGGCACCCGGTGTGCATAACAGCTGTCCCTACAGTGTCCTTGTACTATACTGTGTCATCTTGGCAAAATAGCTAAATCTTAAAGCATCTGTTTCACATTTAATTCCTGTACTCAGATGACTTATCTGCATTACGTTACTGTAGAGTGTTTCATTTATTATTTATTGTACACAGATGCTTAAAGAAAACAGCAGCTTTGCATATGCCACCAACATCACCTGTGGTATTATCTATTCAGAAAGCAAATTAAAACAGACATTTGGTAAACCACTTCAGTGGGTTTTTAAAAAAACAAAAACAAAAAAAACCAGTTTTCTCTCTGAGTTCATATTGCACTGATGAGTTGATTAAATGCCTGAAACAACTGAATTTCATATTGAAAATCTGTTTTATTAGGGTCCTGTCATTGCATAATATGGATTTGATTATAATGCATCACTGAACTCTGGGTTCTGAGTTCTATGTTATTCCCACCACTCTGACATGGCCATTGTAGGGATGCTAACAGCAGCCAATGAGCATCAACTTCATTATTGTTAAAAGCAGTGATCTTCATCCAATGTTATTTTATGTTAAAAAAAAGAACATCTGGTACCAACTATGGAATTTCAGAGAGAATGAATACAAAAAATGTCACCTTGTCAGCTGATAGTGCAGATAAATCTGAGACACATTTCCACTTCCAGCATATTTCACAGAAAGTAATTCTGCAAGCAAAACTGTGATGTGATGGAATTTGATTTTTGAAAGTGCCTTTTGCATTACTTACAGATATGGGCTGCACATATGGAGGAAGAGGGATATTAGGGAAATAGTGTGGTCACTTTGCAAAAACAGAAAGCTTGATGTTGGCATGTTAGCTGAAGTGGCAGAGGGCACCATAAAAATTCTGAATTAGGTACACCTTAGCATCACACCATTGCACTATGAATAAATCCCTGGTGTTTCTCTCATAGTACTAAATTGAGAGATGATATTTGTACATCAGGATTAGATTAATTTTACAAATATTTTTGTGGCAACAGATACCATTAATTCCAGACTCACTCTGGGTCACCAGCTTTCAGTCTGACCCTGTATCATACCCTCTGCTGGTGATGTCATATGACAAAGTCCCATTGAGTAAGACCTATAGAATAAAATTTATCCTGTTTGCCTACAGCATGGTGTGATATTTTAAATTAAAATTAAATAACAGCCACCAGGTAAGCAGTCTATAGATAAATTGCAAAGCAGTTTCTATTATAACCCCTAGGTTTTACATACTCATCACTTTCAAGCACTTATAGAATTAATTTCTGCATGCTTGGTTTCTGCCTCAAAGCTGAGTGAAACACAGCAAAGCCTGTCAGGTGGTCCTCAGGGACTATCTCCCTCTTCTCTGCTGCTTCAGGAACTTCCCCTTGAGTTCTATACTTCTACACTTCGAGCTTGGGGTGTGATTCCCAGCTCATGTAGACATACTCATGCTAGTTATCACTGAGCTAGTATGCTAAAAACAGAAGCATACCAACAGTAGTACAGGCAGCAGTGAGCGGTGGTATGTGATAACTATCCTGAGTACAAATCCACTGGGTACTCTGGATGGCTAGCCTGTGCCACTACTCACCAGACCCTTGTTACAGCAGCTAAACTATTATTTTTAGTGCACTAGATTGATGAAAGGTAGTGAGAGTATGTCTATGTATCACATCCCTATCTCCAAGTGTACATGTTGTCATATATTCATGGATTCCAAGGCCAAATGGGACCATTGTGATCATCTAGTTGGACCTCCTGTCCAACATAGGTCATAGAAATTCCCCAAATTAATTCCTAAAGCACATCTTTTAGGAAAATATCCAGTTTTGATTTTAAAATTGCCTGTGATGGAGAATCCACTATGACCAAGTAAATTGTTCCAATGGTCATTTACCGTCATTGTTAAAAAATATATCTATTTCCAGTCTGAATTTCTTTAGTTTCAACTTCCAGATTGGATCACGTTATGCCTTTGTCTGGTAGATTGAAGAGTCCATTATTTGTTTCCCATGTAAGTACTTATAAATTGTGATCACCTCTTAACCTTCTTTTTGTTACGCTAAATAGATTGAGCTCCTTGAGTCTATCACGATAAGGAACATTTCCTAATCCTTTCATCATTCTTGTGGCTCTTCTCTTTTCATACATTCCAAAGGCCAGAAGGGACATTGTGATCGTCTAGTCTAACCTCCTGTATAAGACAGGCTATCGTACTTCCCCCAAACAATTTATAGATCATATCTTTCAGAAAAACATTCAATATTGATTTACAAATTGTCAGTAATGGAGAATCCATCATGACTGTTGGTAAGGTGAACCCTTTCCAATTTATCAACATCCTTCAATTTACCAAACTGGACACAGTATATCTAGCAGTGATCACACTAATGAGAAATAGAGAGGTAAAATAACCTCTCTGTTCCTACTCAAGATTCCCTTGTTTATGCATCCAAGAATTCCATTATTCCTTTTGGCCACAGTGTCATACTGGGAGCTTATGTTCAGTTGATTACACTGGTCTACAATTTTTGAGAAGTCGTCTGCTTCAGAGAT
>NW_020697079.1:0-6775 GCF_002925995.2 Terrapene triunguis
GTGCAGGTCTGGCACCAGGACCCCTTCGGGCGCAGGGAGCTCTACGGCTACGGCTTCTGCCACGTGCCGTGCAGCCCGGGCTGGCACGCGCTGGCCTGCGTCACCTGGCAGCCCCTGGGCTCCTGGCAGGAACGGCTCTCCCAGCTCTTTGTGGGCGGGGGGCCCCAGCTGCTGAACAGCGACCTGATCTACACGGGGGCCGACCGGTACCGCCTGCAGACCAGCGCCGCGGGCACCGTGCACCTGGAGCTGGGCGTGCTGCTGCGCCACTTCGCCCGCTACGGGGTGGAGTGCTAGGGAGTGGGCAGGCCCCCGCTGCGGGCCGAGCTCTGTATGGACCCCCCGCCGTGGGGCAGGGCTCTGGGGAGCGGGCGGCCCCCCCCCCCGCCGCAGGCTGGGTGCTGTATGGCCCCCCTGCCGCGGGGTGGAGCGCTAGGGAGTAGGAGGCCCTCCATCGTGGGCTGGGTGCTGTACGGACCCCCCGCCGTGGGGCGGGGCTCTAGGGAGCGGGCAGACCCCCACCGCAGGCTGGGCGCTCTACGGACCCCCCACCATGGGGTGGGGTTTGAGGGCTCTGCACACATCCTGCCCCTGCTGCGGGTTGTGGCGCTGGGGCAGCCCTTGGATCCGGGGGGTCACCGCAAAGCCTCCCCCCCCCAATTTGGTGCCCCCCCCCGACCCTTTCACAGTGTGGACATTTCAGCTGCTTCATGTGGCTCTTTTGGAAGAAGGTGGGGTGGGGGGTTGTTTGTTTCCTTGGGGGCGGGGTTGGCCCAGGGGGTGGGGAAGGGGTCCTGAGCCCTTTCTCCTCTGCGGGGCTGGTTTCAGTCTGTTTCATGGATGGGGGGGGGCAGAACTTCTGGGTTCTTTCCCCTGCTCTGCCATTGCCCCTGGTGACCGGGGCTGTTCCCGGTGCCCCCTGCCTCTGTACCATGGGGCAGCGCTGCCCCCTGGGGGTTGGGCGGGTGCCTGCAGCGCTGTCCGTGCAGGGCACAGAGCCGCCGGGGCGGGTGGGAATCAGACCCAGCGCTGGCTCCATGGGGAGCGCTGGGGGCTGGCGGGGGGGAGGGAGCCCCCTCGGCCTCCTGCTCCCCAAAGAGTTGCCCCCCGTCTCCCTCGTCTCTCTCTCCCCGCCCCCCATTGAACAAACCCCCCCTTTATATAAAGATCCTTTTGCACTAACGGCTTTTCCGAGAGTTTCTCTTCTCCCCCTCCACCCCGGATCGCCATGGTGACCCTTGCAGCAAAGGATTGTGGGGGTGTAGCTGCGTAACGGTCGGGGGGCCGTTGACTGGGAGGGGGGTGAGTAGAAACATAATCGGCGATTGCCCCCAGCCCCCTGCATCGCGTTCGTTCCCGTCCCAACCTGCCGCCCCCCCAGAAATGCCTTAGCCTGTGGAACTCACTGCCACAAGGTCTGAGCGGGGCGGGCGCTCCGTGGGCAGAGAACAGCCAGCGGGAGGGTGACGATATCCCCGGGGGGGGGGGGGGGGGATGAGTCTCCCCTGCTCCCCCCCCAGCCCTAGCTCACGCTCTGCCCTCTGTCTGGGCAAAGTGGAGACGTGTCCCCAAGGGGGCAGTGGCTGGGGCTGTTCCAGTGTCAGCCCAGCAGAGGGCGCCCCTGGGCCATGGCAGCCATGTGTGTCCCCGGATCCTGCGGGGGCTGGAACGGGGCCCATGTCTGCTCCAGTTACAACCCCCCCCCACACTGTCCTCTGGCTCCTCCCAGCGTGACGGATGGGCCCGGACCCCCCCCCCATCCGGCTGCTTGGCGTTGTTCTCCCTTCGGGCGCGAGGCCAGGCCGGGCTGGACCAGCAGGGGGCTGCGGGTTGGGAGTGAGGAGTACCGGCAGGGCTGGGCTAGCAGGGGCTGCGGGTTGGAAGTGAGGGGCACCGGCAGAGCTGGGGGGGGGCAGGGCTGGGCTAGCAGGGGCTGTGGATCAGGAGTGAGGGGCACTGGCAAAGCTGGGCTGGGGGGAGTCCCGGGCTGGGATAGCAGGGAGGGTACAGATTAGAACCCGGGGGGTACAGATTAGAACCCAGTAGTCCTGACTCCCGCCCCCTGTTCCTAGCCCTGGCCGCATGCTCCCTGGCTGACTGGTGCAGGTTGTGGCCTGTTGGAGCCAGTGTCTGATGCCAACTTGGCCCCAGGCCGGTGCCCACCTGCAGCCAGCTGCCGCTCCCCTGCCCGCTGACCTTAACGGCCCCCCCCGGCTCTTCCCTCCGCCCGGCCTAATCGGGGGTGAAATTCCAGGAAGGGCTGGCGGGAGCCATCCCGGAAGCCTCCGTGCCAGCACCGGCTCTTCCTGGCAGGTGGGTCTGGCCTTCACCCCTGCCAAGGGCCCCCGCTGGGCTGGGGCTTGTTAACCCTCCTGCTCCGGCCGGCTCCGCGGCGAATCCCGTTAACGGGGCCGTGTCCCGTGGAAGAGCCGTGCTCGTCCTCCAGACGGGACACAGCTCACCCGCTGCCCAGTAGACAGGAGGCCGGACTCCTGGGTTCTCAGGGAGGGGAGGGGGGGCTAGCAGTAAAATCAGGGGAGCTGGGAGTCAGGACTCCTGGGTTCTCAGGGCGGGGAGGGAGGGCTAGCGGTAAGATCAGGGGAGCTGGGAGTCAGGACTCCTGGGTTCTCTGGGAGTGGAGGGGGGGCTAGTGGTAAGATCGGGAGCTGGGACTCAGGACTCCTGGGTTCTCTCCCCAGCTCTGGGGGGGAACATGGCTGTTTAGAACAAGGGGCGGATAATTCCCCCTGGCGGAGGGGCTGAGCTGAGACCCGTCGCATTCATTCCGCATCCCGCCGGTGTCTCTCCCTGTAGTCCTAAGACCCTTTGAAGGCAGCATCCCAGCGGTTGCCCTCTCCTCCCGCTGTTGGGAGATGGGTGGAGGGGAAACTGAGGCACTGAGCGGGGCAGGGACTCGCCTGAGGCCGAGCTGCGGATCGGTGCCGGAGCCAGTCGCCCCGTCCGGCTCTGGCTCCGTCTCCCCTGAGCTCAAAGCAGCTGCAGTTGAGGCGCTCGCCAGCAGAGGGCGCCCAAGCAGCAGTTTTGGGGTGTCCCCGTTTGCCTAGTGGGAGTTGCTTGCTAGACACCGAGGGAGCATTGGGGTGACCTGGAGCCCCCCAGCCCAGGAATGTGGGGGTTAGGGGGAGCCCTCTGGGGCTGGAGAATGCTGCCGGAGATGGCTGTACCCATGACTTTGGTAGGCCAATGTACACAGCTGGGAGCCAGGACTCCTGGGTTCTATCCCAGGCTCTGGGAGGGGTGCGGGGTCTAGTGGTTAGAGCCAGGGAGGATTGGAGCTAGGAGTCCAGACTCCTGGGTTCCATTCCCAGTTTTGTCACTGGTTCACTCTGAGACCTTAGGAAAGTCGCTGCCCTGCTGCAAGCCTCAGTTTCCCCATGTGACTCTTGTTTGTGATGGGCTAGTGGAGGCTTGTGAGGATGAGTCTGATAACGTCTGGGGGCGGGTGGGAATTGGACCATCGCTGGCTCCATGGGGAGTGCTACCTGAGCTAACAGAAAATCCTCATCACTGCCCGCAGTACAGGGCCTCTGACATGCAGCCATGCAGTACCGATTCCATCCTGCTGAGGGCAGCAGAGCTGGGGCTGTGTGGCATAAACACAGCCCATGGGTCTGGGTTCAAATGGGAAGCAACTTCCCCACCCCAGTGGAGAACCACTAGGCTGCTGCTCCTGCCCTGAGAGAAACTGGCGAGATCTTTGCTCCTGGCTGTGTGTCATGTGCTCTATAGTGGCCACAGCTAATGGGGATTCTCCTTTCATTCGGGGAGTGGGCTGGGAGTTTGGAGCAGGTGGATTCAAATTCCTCCCCTTTCCCCCATCTGGCTTTGGGCCTTCCGCAGCTCGAGTCCGGCCAGCACACGATACCAGCGCCGAGCCTGGGTGCTGGGGTCCGCCCCTCTGTCCTGTCGCAAAACCCCTAGCCAGAGCTGATGGGCCTGGCTTGGGGTCCACATTCCAACTGTCGCCCCGTGAGGCCCTGTCTGCTCCCCGTGTAGACCCCAGTGCCTGAAGCCCCCCCACCTTTCTGCAGTGGGGTGGTGGGTGACCTCCGTTTTCTGGTGTTCCTGGCTGGGCGGCGCCGTGGGGGGCCCTATTCCTCCGCAGAGCAGGACCTGGGCACAGGCTGGGCAGCTCTGAAGAGACGGTAGCTGCTTTGAGTGGGGGGCAAAGAGGCAGCACCGGGGCGGGGGCGGGCTCGGGGCAGGGAGCTGAGTGAATGCCACAGGCCCCAGAGGAGACGGGTAAATTCTGTTTGCCCCCGTCCAGCATCGCCGCCCCCAAACATTCAAAAATTGCGAGTCAGGCTCACCAAAAATCACGAGATTGGCTTTAAAGTCCTGAGATTCTGTAAAACTCCTCCGGGGGGAGGGGTGTCTTTTTGTTTGCTGTCTGCTTCTCGGGGGTGCCCTGGGGTCACGTTTTGCAGCTTTCTGCCCAGCCGCGAAACGTACTTTTCCTTTAAGAACAAAGGCTGAAATCCTCCCGTCTCCCCTTGACTCCGGGAGCTGGGGCTTTAAAGAAAACGAGCATGACCCTGAGACCCGTGACAAAGTCAGGAGAGTCGGCGACATGGGGCGGGGGCGCTCGCGGTCCCACCGCGCAGTCGCTGCCCAAGCAAAGGAGCTGAGGGCTGGCTCAGCTCCCCTCTGGAGACAACAGGCCCCGGGGGCGGGGGTGCAGGAGGAGAGTGAAGAAGGGATAGAGAAAAAGGCAGCTGGGGAAGGAGAGAAGGGCAAAGTGCCAGCCCGGAGGCGCGAGCAGAGAAGGGAGCGAAGGAAGGAAGGAAGGAGAGACGGCGGGCGGGCGGGAGAGGGGAGAGAAAGTTAAAACCAGGCGAAGGCAGAGCTGTGGGAGGGAGGGAGGGAGCGGGAGGCGGCGGAAGAGGGGAGCGTGGAAGCGGGGGGCGGAGGGCAAGGCGCAGAAAGGGGGAGGGAGGAGGAGGGGAAGGCGAGGGGAGCTCCGGGCTCCCCCCGCCCGTGCTCATTTCCTGGGTGGAGCTGGGCTAGGCAGAGGCAAAACCCTTTAAAACCCTCCAGCCCCAGCTCGCGGGAGCCAGCAGGTCCCAGCAAGCGCCGAGGAGCCAAGCGGGGAGCGGGTGGAATCCGTCCGGCTGGCCTGGCCCCTGGCCAGCCCTGAGCCCTCCGGGCCGGAGGCCAGGCTGAGCCCCGGAGCGGCTCCGTCTCGCCCGAGGAGTGGGCCGGCGCGTGGCCCATGGCCCTGGCCGGCGGCCGGCGACGTCGCTGGGGTTCCCTCCGGCCGCTGCGGGCCGGGATCCCCGGGGGCAGGAGCTAGGCCGACTCGGGCAGGAAGCTGCTTGTCGCCGCAGGGGCCCCCCCCCCGCCCGCCATGGGGCAGGCCATGGGGCCGCTCTTCCTCTTCCTGCTGGCCCTGCTGCGGCTCTGGGCGAGCCAGGCCCTGTCCACCTGCAAGACCATCGACATGGAGCTGGTGAAGAGGAAGCGGATCGAGGCGATCCGCGGGCAGATCCTGAGCAAGCTGCGGCTGGACAGCCCGCCCCAGGTGGAGGGGGGGGACGCCGCCCTGCTCCGCCTGCCCGAGGAGGTGATGTCGCTCTACAACAGCACCCGCGACATGGTGCGGGACATGGCCCGCCAGCAGGAGGCGGCCAAGCCGCGCGAGAGCCCCCAGGACGAGTACTACGCCAAGGAGGTGCACAAGTTCTCCATGCTGCCGGTGAAAGACGGTGAGAGACCGCGGCTTGGGGGGGGGGGGGGGGGCCTAGTGGTCAGAGCAGGGGGGGTGGGAGCCAGGACTCCTGGGTTCTGTCCCCAGCTCTGGGAGGGGAGTTGGGTCTGGGGGGTGTTGGGAGCCAGGACTCCTGGGTTCTGTCCTCCGCTCTGGGAGGGGAGTTGGGTCTGGGGGGTGTTGGGAGCTAGGACTCCTGGTTCTGTCCCCAGCTCTGGGAGGGGAGTGAGGTCTAGTGCTTAGAGCAGGGGGGTGGGAGCCAGGACTCCTGGGTTCTGTCCCCAGCTATGGGAGGGGAGTGGGGTTGGGGGCGGGGGGGCTGGAAGCCAGGAGTCCTGAGTCCTATTTCTGGTTCTGTCACTGATACCCTGAGTGACTCGAGGCAAATTCCTTGACTTCACGGGGCCAAGGTGACGCCTGGTGTAAGTCCATCGGTGCCGAAGGGGTCACAGTGGGGCTGGACTGAGGTGTCTGGGCTTCAGCTTTTCTCTCTGCATGGTGGGAGAACAGGAAACGCTCCCAGGGCCGGCGAAGCATCCGCTGAGGGCCCTGAGATCTGCGCCCGGCACATGCTGGATGTGGGCACTGGGTCCTTACCAGGCAGAGTTAGCAGCCCTGGGAAGTGCCAGTCTGGAGCAGAGCAGGGGCCCAGCTACGCCGGTATCCTGTCTCTACTAGATAACGATGGGATAACCTTTCCCCAGGGCAAGTCCCTTCCTGACCTTGCAGGTCAGAGGTCCGCCGATGCCCTGAAGTATGAGTGTCCACTGCTGTGCTGGGTCCTGCTTAAACCTCCGCATTCCCCATCTGGATCTGCTCATTCTCCACAGAAATGTGCCATCCTTGTCTGGATCCTGCTGAGCCCTTGGCCTCACTGGGATCCAGTGACAGTGAGTTCCACAGGCTAATGCCGTGGGGTGGATAAACCATGTCCTTTAACCCATCCTTTCAGCTTCATAGAATTACTCTTTCTTATGTGTGTGATGGGAGCGCTTAGAGCCCCCGGCCGAGATCGGGGCCCCGTCGGGCCGGGGGCTGCCCAGACCC
>NW_020697079.1:6785-9099 GCF_002925995.2 Terrapene triunguis
GCCGAGATCGGGGCCCCGTCGGGCCGGGGGCTGCCCAGACCCCGACTGACTCCAGGGGCCTGGTTCTCAATCACGTTCGGGTTCCTCTGGGGTGGGATCAGCCCCTGAGAGTCCCCTCCACGCAGGGCCTCCCCAGCTGGTGCACAGGCTCTGCTCCCAGCCCCAGCATAGGGGTGGATCGGGGGGTGGCCGGAGCACACTGCGAAGTGGCTATTTCCTGCCCTCCAGGGCCCATGGGGCAGAGCGTGAATTAGAGCAGCCCTGGGGCTGGGCAGGTTCCCACCATGCAGAGTGCAAAGGGTTAAAGCGACGTTAACCCCTCCCCCTGCAGAGTGGGGGAGCTGAGACCCCGTGGGCCTGTCCTGTCCAAAAGTTCCCTCCTCCAAAGCAGGATGAGCTGGTGGAACTCACTGCCACTAGGTCTCTTTGGTGCCGGGAGCTGAGCCCAGCTGGACTTTGGGGCAGAGAATGAGACAGAAACCGAGCGGAGGATCTGGGCTGGGCTAAAGGCCCTCATGCTCCAGGGCGTGAACTAACCAGTAACGCCCAGGCACTGGTGGGCAGGTTATCCCGTCTGTGTCTAGTAGGGGAAGTCCCTTGTGCCTTCCTCGGAAGCGGCCGCGGCAGACGGGATACTGGGGTAGATGGGCCCCTGCTCTGACCCCGTCTGGCTATTGCTACGTCCTGAATTCTTTTATTGCCCAAGTCCCCTCCGAATCAGCTGTTCCCAGCTGCCGCCCTGCTCCAAATCCCGTTGCTGCCCCCGGGAGCGGTTTGCCCAGGGGGACGCGTCTGGTTCTGCCGCTGAAGCTGTGTCCTGGCCCCGAGCGTCTTATCTCCAAGTGGTGAAATGTCCCAGCCCTGCCCTGGGGCCGTGTCTCAGCGCGGAACTTCCCGCCTGTAATTACAGCCCGGGCCTGCCTCACTCGGCTGCTGGCTGCACGGGATGGGTACGAGCCCTGGGGGCTCAGCCTTGGGAGGGGCGGCTTTCCACAGAAGCAAAGGGGATCCCCCCCCGACTCCATCATCCGGCCCTGGCAGGCGGGCGGGCGCTTTCTGGCTTTCAATAGCAGGGAAGCATTTGCCAAGTCGGAGCTGTATGCCAGCGTCTGTGCTTCCAAGGAAGGGCCTAGGGACATTGTTGATTTGTGATGTGAGCGCCCAGAAGCCTCAACCCCAACCAGGGCCCCGTCGGGCCGGGCGCGGCCCAGACCCCGGCCGAGATCGGGGCTCCGTCGGGCCGGGCGCTGCCCAGACCCCGGCCCAGATCGGGGCCCCGTCGGGCCGGGGATGGGGGGCAGAGGAGGGATCGGCCTGGCCTGTGCGCTCTGCAGGGGGCTGGGGGAGCTGCGAGGGGCGAGCTGGGGCGGGGGGCAGAGACCGGGTCGGCACAACTTCAGCATCTCCGGGCGAGGCAGTGGGTCCGGGGGCCAGGACTCCTGGGTTCTGCCTCTGGCCGGGCTGGGACTCCGCACCGAGTCCTGGGAAGGCAGAGATTCCTTAGGATGAGGATCCGTGGGAGGGGAGTGGGGTCTAGGGGTTAGAGCAGGGGGGCTGGGACCCAGGATTCCTGGGTCCTATCCCTGGCTCTGCCACAGATTCGCTGGGGGATCTTGGGCAGGTCACGTCTCCTGGTCTGTGCCTCAGTTTCCCACCAGTGCCTGTGAAATTGGGGCTTGAATACTTACCCTGAAGCAGCTGGGGATCTCGTGGGGCACAGGCCAGCTGTTCTCAGTGGGCGCTGGGGCCCGTGGCCAGTTCTGCCGTGGAAAAGGCAGGGGTCAGACCTCAAATCCGCCCAGCCAGGCCCTGTCGGTTCTCTCTGGCGCTGAGCGTGGCCCGTCCCCCTGTCCCTCTGGGGGGAAAGCGAGGATCAGATGGGGAAAGGCGCTCACCTAGCCAGCCACTCAGCGGCAGGGCTGGGAAGAGAACCCAGGCGTCCTGGCTCCCAGTCTCCCAGCTGTAACTCCTGGGTTCTCTCCCCCGCTCCGGCCTGCTCAGCCCCGCTGTCCGGTCAGGCCCTCACCCCGGCTGCGAGTGTCGGTCGGTTCCTCCTCCGGCTCCGCGGCTTCCTCCTTCGCTTGGCCGTGCTCTGCATCCCTTCCTTCTTCGCATTCGTTCTTTCCATCCCTTCCTTCTTCCGGCTTCGCATTCGTTCTTTCCATCCCTTCCTTCTGGCCGCCGGTTCCTCCTTTTCCTTCCCTCGGTTCCTCCTTCCCCCCCCCCCCCCCGGTTCCTCGTCACCCCCCCCCGCCGGTCCCCCCCCCCCCCCCCCGCGCCTTCCCGGCCTGTCAGCCCCAACCAGGGCAGGACG
>NW_020697080.1:0-6237 GCF_002925995.2 Terrapene triunguis
AGGACGCCGGGGGTGCAGGGCCCTGAGTCCCCCCATACTCCGTGACAGATGGTCAGGTGCAAGCCATAGCTGAGGCCTTGGCTACACTGGCGCTGTACAGCGCTGCAACTTGCTGCGCTCAGGGGTGTGAAAACGCCCCCCCCCAAGCGCAGCGAGTGCAGCGCTGTAAAGCGCCAGTGTAATCAGAGCCTGCAGCGCTGCACACTCCCTCGCAGCGCTGCAAGCTATTCCCCTCGGAGAGGTGGAGTACTTACAGCGCTGCGAGAGAGCTCTCGCAGCGCTGGCGGCGCGACTACACTCGCGCTTCACAGTGAGTGACCTGTCGGTGTCTCCGGTTCGAAGGGAAGGCTGCGTAGCGGAGTCTGCAGAGCAGAACAGCTGTGTAGTTAATCTCTGGAGAAGGCGGGGGAGGGGGAGGACAGGTACGATCTCGTCTTTACACACTTGGGATATGACTTGTGGTCTCTCAGTGGACTTAACATCTGATTCCATGTGTAAGCAGAGGTTGGTAATGGAAGGACAACAGAACCTTGCATCTAACATGCTAGTAAGAATGGACGGGATCTCTGTAAGACAGAGTCCAGCCTTGGAATTGGTAACAGTTAAGGATCTGAAAAGTGGTGAACAGTCTGTGTTGATGCAAATGACCTGGCTGACAGGGGGAAGAAAGCCTTGCTAATAGCTGTTAGCACAGAGAGCCCGGCCAATCCGCCAGTGAATTCTGTTAACCAAGCGAAATCAGGGTTTGATCCTTCAGGACAAGGAAGAAAGAGAGAATTTAATTTTGCGAAGGGAAGCCACAGGTTAACCCTAAAAGGCCCAAACCCCAATGGTATTGAGCCAAAGGTGGGGCATGACAACCATGATTGTAGATGGACACTTACAGTGGATTTGTTGTTATTGCTAATGGTAATTTTTGTAACTAATGTGTTGCTAATACCAAGAACTGTAAAAATGTACAATGTGCCTAATCTTTTGGAAAATCCCTTGAACACATCAAGAATGATGCATAAGAACACACTTTATGTTAAAAGACCTTGTGATACTGATATTTCACAGTTAGTGCCTGTAAACAGTGTTGGAACTTTTCACAGGAGAAAAGACGTTCCAAACTT
This sequence comes from Terrapene triunguis, assembly GCF_002925995.2. Lineage (NCBI taxonomy): Eukaryota > Metazoa > Chordata > Testudines > Emydidae > Terrapene > Terrapene triunguis. The sequence continues at coordinate 1,116 of NW_020697080.1, forward strand.
GATGTGCTATATAAGAAGGGAAACTGAGGCACACTACCATATTGCTTTCACGGCTAAATGCCAAGATTCCTACACTATGGACACCATTAATTTCTACATTGACTTGATGTTAATTGGGTTCCAAACATTTGCCAGAGCTTGTATGGATAAAGTAGCTGTTTTCTTTAGCTCTTGGCAAGATCACGTGAGACATACAGGAACCATGCTGCAAGAGCAGATCCAATCCACTGGTATTCTAACCAAGTTTTACCTTGAGTTTGTAAAGAGATTCAATCATGTTATTGAACATGAGTTGGGTAAACCACTTCTCTTATACATTGATACGGCTTCTAACCCAGTACAAGCTGTAGTGAGACAGAACCCAGGATGGGGAGCTTTTGGGATGCAGTCAGTGATGTTTGTGTCATCCCTTCCTGCATCAATTTTGCATTGGGGGTGTGACGTTATGAGTGTAATATAATATCTCATTGAAAGGTGACAGGGCCAGAAAGAGTTAATTACCTCACCGACTGACCTGACATGGCCGAACTTTAAATGCTGGTTAGGAAGATCTGTAAATGAGCAGAGCTTTGACATGCAAGTCTGCATTGTTAGAGGTAGAAGGGGAGCTGTTTGCTCAGGGCTTGTGATGTAAGCAAACAAGTCTTGTCTATTGCTATAGCTTTGATCAAAGATCAAAAAAGGAATATTAACATTTAGGAAGACACTTGAGTGAAATAGTATTATTGTCTCTATGTCTCTTTGAAGGTTGTGGTAACCTGGATCTGAACTGTTTAATGGATAAATTACCCTGTGCTAATTGCCAGGATGTTTGGGAGAAGGAGAGTTAAGCCTATTATTTTCTCAGGCCAAAAGGCTGCTGGAAATGTATAAGAACCCTGGGACACGATCCTACTTCATCTCAGATCTGCTTTGGGTTTCAAGAGGGGGAAACCTTAAGCCACAAGGATTGAGATCCCCAGTCACTGACTGGAGTCACCCTGAATAGGGACATTGGACTATAACCTATGGACTATTTCTAAAAGGACTTTTGGCAACTACAAGCTCACCTCTGCTATGTATCTGAACCTCAAGAATTGAATTCAAGTCTGTCTGTATATTGATCTTTTAACCAACTCTCTCTCTTTTCTTTTTTAATAAATTTTAGTTTAGTTAATAAGAATTGTCTCTAAGTGTGTATTTTGGGTAAGATCTAAGTTATAATTGAACCTGGGTGTGTGGCTGATCCTTTGGGGTTGGGAGAGCCTTTTCTTTTATATGATGAAATAAGATTTTCAGAATTTATCATCGTATGTTTGACGTGTTTCTGGATGGAGGCCTGAGGCTGGGCACTTTAAGGGAACTGCGTTGTTTGCCCTTCAGAGGCTGGTTGGGGCTGGTTGGTAAATCTAAGTATTGGAATATCCACCAGCGTTTGGGGTTTGTCTGCCCCGGTCTGTTTGCAGTTCGCCCTGATTGAGTGACCTCAGCTGGCTCCCACGGGCAGCACCGTCACAGTGACTGTCTTCAGTAAAGTCAAAGGATCGAACGGTCTGTCCTGCTGGCTTGCTTCCCCATAGCATTCATTATAGAGTGTACCTGGATATCTCCACTTTCTTTGTGGAGTTTGTTTGTAATTCAAAATCTTGCAAAATGCTGTCTCCAGTCTGTCCTTTGGGAAGGTTCTTTGTGTTTCTCGGAAGATCCTTTAAAGCTCTGCCGGGTGGGGCTGAGGCTAGTTTTAAATAAGCGCTACGTGGTGGCTGAACAGTGTGCTGAGAAATGGTACAGTCAGTTACGTCACCGCACCTGGGTTCATTATGAAATATACTTAAGAGCCTGAGTTCCCAGTGGCAGTCATGGTTATTCCTATAGTGCAGGGAAGAGGTTTGAGGTGATTCTGGTCTTCGTGCCGCAGTGTCACATACACCTTGTGCAGAAGGTGGGTTCCCTGGTTATACATGTCGGCTGGTGTTGTTTATACGATTGTACAAGTTACGCATCTCGTCACATGTCACTAAAATCCAACCCCTCGGCATGTCCCAGTCCCCTAGCAGCCTGTTCTGGTCCTTCTTTATCTTTGTTTTGGATACTAGTGTCACGGATCCACAGAATCGGTGCTACAGACCCAGCTTTGGAACAGTCTCTGGGACAGTAGTGTCACGGAGTGTGGGGGGACACAAGGCCCTGCACCCCCGGCTTCCTGCGATTCACCATGACTCTCAGCCAGCCAGTAAAGCAGAAGGTTTATTTAGATGACAGAAACACAGTCCAAGACAGGTCTTGCAGGCACAGACAACAGGACCCGCTCAGTTAGGTCCATCTTGGGGTCCCAGGGCACACCAGCCCCCTTGGGAGGTCAGAGCCCCGTCTGCCTCCCAGCCATGTCACCAGCCAGCTCCTGAAACTCTCCCTTCAGCGACCCCTCCCACAGCCTTTGTTCAGTTTCCCGGGCAAAGGTGTTACCTGGCCTCTAACCCCTTCCTGGGTTCTCACATTACATGCTCAGGTATTCTCCCTCGGCCAGTTTCCCATCCCCCAATGCAGACCATCCTAGCCACACTCCCCTGTCAGCATTCAAAGCCCACAGTACGAACAGTCCCAGTTCATCACAAGTAGTCCCCAAACTTTTCAGGGTGGCGTCCCCCCTTACCCCTGTCAGTGCCCCCCGGCCCTGAGCTGGGAGCGGGGCCTCAGCTCGGGGGGGGCAGGGGGGCGGCAGACAGTGGTAAGGGGGCCGAGGCTGGGGCTACAGCTGGGGGCAGGGGTGGGACTGGGAGCGGAGCCCTGGCTGGGGCCAAGGTCAGAGCGGGGCCAGGAGCGGAGCTGGGTGATGCTCCCTTCCCATCCCTCGTGGGAGCTGGCCCAGGCCCCAGCCAGGCCCCCCCAAATGGCCCTCTGTGCCCCCTAGGCATGCCCCACAGTTTGGGGACCTCTGCTCTGGGAGGGGCCCTTCAGTGGGCCACACCCCCCCCCGGGGTCTCACTTCCCCGAGGCCTTTGTTCCCGAGCTGGGGGATGGGGCTCGGCCCCCTGCAGAGGGGTGGGGTGGGGGCATCCATGGTGGCTGGTTGCGAGGTGTCCACGTCCTGGCCATTGGATCTGCCCTTCTCTTCTCAAGAGCTGCATGGAGAGGGCCCAGGCCGCCAGGCACCATCCACACCTGTGTCTTCGCCTCCCCGATAGCAAACAGTCTCTTCCCCCCACTAGGGAACAAAGCAGCATACAGGGGAAACTGAGGCACACATCGGCTTCTTAAAAATATTACAAAACCCATCCCCCGCTTTGTCACAACTAGCTTCCAAGCACTGGCCTGTGAAGGCGCCTCCCTCGCTGGTGCTGAGACGTAGAACGAATGGCTCTTGATTTTGGCAAGTTTCCGGTGCCAAACGCTGACTCAGCACCTGGCGGAGTGATGGGTCCCTGGCGTAAGCGGCCAGGGTGCTGGTCCAGGCCAGGGTGTATCACTATTACAGTGTTTGTGCACCGTGCGCTTGGTGCATTGTGCGCACCGATACCCAGCTGCCAGGCTGGTCACAGCGAGCGCCCGGTCCCACCCCACAGGACCCCTCACCCAGACGCAGGTGGGAGGGATAGGGCGGGTATTGGGGGGCGGCTGGGCAGGTGCCTCATGCCCTTCTCTCCCCACTGCCACAGGCGGGGCGCCGGAGGACCCCAGAGCAGGGAGCAGGGAGATTGCAGACCAGGCTGATGCCGACGGCGGACGGAGGCCGAGCAGGTCCCGGCCCATTGTCCCTGAGCCTCTTGCTAGTGACGAGGCCCTGCAGGTGCCCCACGTCCCTAAGTCTCCCAGGTAACCCCTTGGGCAGGGCAAAGCCAGCTCAGGATGGCCCTGCCCCTCCCCTTGGGACATCCCAGCCAGCCAGACTCCCCCGGCGCAAGGCCAGCCGTGGTGGGGGGCGCAGGCCAGCTCTGATCAGGCTCTGGCAGGAGCAGTGTCTAGGGTTTCCAGGCATCTGGTTATTGACTGGAATGCCCAGTCGAAAAGTGACCTTGGCGGGTCCAGTCAGCACTGCTGACCGGGCCATTAAAAGTCCGGTTGGCTGCAGCGGCCGGCTCCACGCGGCTCCCGGAAGCGGCCGGCATGTCCCTCTGGCTCCTAGGCGCAGGGGCAGCCACAGGGACTCCGCACGCTGCCCTCGCCCTGAGCACCGGCTCAGCAGCTCCCATTGGCTGGGAACCTTGGCCAATGGGAGCTGTGAGGACAGTGCCTGTGGCGAGGGAAACGTGCAGAGCCCCCTGGCCGCCCCTGCGCCTAGGAGCTGGAGGGACATGCCGCTGCTTCCAGGTCCTGCCTGAGGTCAGTGCCGCCCGGCTGGAGCCCGCAACCCCTCCCCAGCCTGGAGCCCCCTCCCATGCTCTGAGCCCTCACACCCCAGCCCGGTGAAAGTGAGCGAGTGACGGAGGCAGGGGGGATGGGGTGAGCAGGGGGTGCGGCCGCAGAGAAGGGGTGGGGCGAGGGTTTTCTGCAGTCAGTAAGTTGGCCCCCCTAGCAGTGTGCCCAGCACAGAGCTGGGTGCGGTGGGGCTGGGAGGTATTTGTACTAGGCCAGGCTGAGCCCTGGGCTCCTGCCCCGGCCCCTGCAGTGTTGCTAGGGGAACAGCCACTGTCCTGTCGCTGTGGCCAGGAGGATGCGGCATTGTGCTGGGACCTGCAGCTCTCGGGGCAGGGGGTCCCGCTGGGCGTACAGGGTCCTGGTCGGGCCCGGGACACCCCTGCTCTAACCAGCCCCCACCACAGCAGGCCGCTTCCCTGCACCTGGGCTGAGTGGGGTCTCGGGGCATGGCCTGGTGGCTCCCGCACGCTGGGGCCAGTGGAATGGACCAGTCCCAGCCCCACCCGTCTCCCTCCCTTCCTCCCAGGGACCGCAGCCTGATTGCCGGGGCCGTGGAGCGGAATGACTTCCTGCGGCTCCTGGGCGAGGGCCAGGCAGACGCCATGGTGCAGAGCTTCATGCCCGCCTGGCACGGCCCAGGGCACACGGTGCTGGCCGAGGGCACCGACGGGGACGCCATGTACATCGTCGCTGGTGAGCGCTGGCCCCGCCCCGTGCATGTGTGAGCATCCGCCAGCCCTGCCCAGCCCTGCTCCATGTGCGCCGGCCCCGCCCCGTGCGTGTGTGA
>NW_020697080.1:6247-8092 GCF_002925995.2 Terrapene triunguis
TGTGAGGCAGCCCAGCGCCGCCCCGCATGTGCGTGCGAAGGAGTGCGAGTGCCCGGCCCCCCGGTGCAGGAACGTGCGCTCCATTTCCGAGCTCACCGCCCTGCACCCCCCCTCCCCCCGACAGTCCTGCCCTGGGTGAGTTACGCCAATTGACGTGGGCGGGGGCGGAGGGAAGGGGCGGGTGCGTCTGACCCGTTTCAGGTGCTTTCCTTTGCAGAGGGTGAGCTGAGTGTGACCCAGCGCGGCTGCCCCCTCCGCACGCTGCTCCCGGGGGATGTGTTCGGGGAGCTGGCGATCCTGTACCACTGCAAACGCACGGCCACCGTCACAGGTGAGGGCTGGCCGCAGGCCCCGGCTCCCCACCCTGCCCCCGCTCCCACCCTCACCCCGGGCCCCACCCCTGCTGCTGCCCTGGCTTCAGACCCAGGCCCCACCCCAACCCCAGCTTCACCCGCTGCCCCTGCCCTGGCTTCAGACTCCACCCCTGCCCCAGCCCCACCTCCACCCCCTGGCCCCACCCCAGACCCCACCCCGGTCCCACCACACCCCCTGCCCTTGCCCAGGCTCCAGATCCTGCTCTGCCCTGGACCCCGGGCACTGCTCCAGCCCCAGAGGGCTGCAAACAAGCAGAGCAACTGCCCCCCGCCGCCCCCCACCTCTCACCAGCACAGCTCTGGTGCTGCCCCACTGGACGCGGCTGCCCCCCTGTGGTGGCAGGACCGGGCAATGCTGGGTCCCGTGTGAGCCTGGCTGATGGAGCAGAGCTGGGACCTCTCCCCGCCCCCCCCCAGACTAACCCTTCCCCCCCCCAGCGCTCACCCAGGTCCGGCTCTGGGCCATCGACCGGCAGACCTACCGCACCATCGTCACCAGCCAGGCCAAGCGCCGGCGGGCCGAGATCCTGGACTCCCTCCGAGAGTGAGTGGGGGGCAGCCCCTCGGGGGGCGGGGGGAGCGCCTGTGGGGGCGGGGCCCCTCGGGGAGGGAAGGGGAGCGGGGGAGCGCCCCTGGGGGGCGGGCCTTTGGGCCACTCAGAGACTCCACGGCTGCCCTGAGCCCAGGTTCTCCCCCCCCCCCCCCCCCCCCCCCCCCCCTCGGAGCCCGCCCCCCCGCCCCCCCACCCCACCCTGTTTCCAGTGCTGCGGCTGCCCCCACCCCAGGGTCAGCATCCTCCCCACCTTCCATATCTCCCCACCCCTCCCCCGGGGTCAGTGCCCCACTCTATCCCTCTCCGTGGGTCAGCACCCCATTCCTTCCCCCCACGGGATCCTTTAGCCCCAAAAGCTTCAAGGCCAGAAGGGCCCATCCTGATCCTCCAGTCTGACCTGCCCACTGCAGCCCCCAGAACCGCCCCCCCCCCCCCCGCAATAGGCCCCTAGCCTCTGGTGTCCTCAAATCAAGACTTCCCGTGACAGAGACTCCACCATTCACACTAGTTCTAACCAGCGAGTGACCCGGGCCCCAGGCTGCAGAGGGAGGCGAACCCCCCCCACCCCCGGGTCTCTGCCAACCTGACCCGGGGAAAATTCCTTCCCCGCCCTAAATCCGGGGATCAGTCAGACCCTGGGCATGTGGGTGAGACCCACCAGCCAGACAGCTGGGAAAAAATTCTCTGCAGTGTCCCATCACCGGCCGCTGGGGGTATTTGCTGCTAGCGGTCGCAGGTCGGCTCCATGCCATCGTCGGCAGCCCCATCACACCATCCCCTCCATAAACTGATCACACTCAGCCTGGAAGCCAGTTCGGGGTTTTGCCCCCACTGCTCCCCTTGGGCGGCTGCTCCAGAACTTCACTCCTCTGGTGGTGAGAAACCTTCGTCTAAATTCAAGTCTAAACCTGTTGATGG
>NW_020697081.1:0-1569 GCF_002925995.2 Terrapene triunguis
CAGAGAAGATATAGCATTTGTCCCCTTCAGATTCCTTTCTGCAGCCATAGAAGCAGACAGTTCATTCCCAATCCATATGATTTTATCCACAAAATCTGATATTTTGTCCCAACAGACTCAACCACAGAATGATGGCAGCTTGAATTACTTAAGCTGTCTACCACACAATTTTACCATTCAAAATTTTGTAGAACTTCCTCTTTGCCTCTTATACAACCAGGCCATGAGAGTTCAAATATTCTCTATAAGGCAACTGATCAGACTCAGCCCATGATTTAGCAAAGGAATCCTGTTAACAAGGTTACCCTGCAAGCCCACAAAATGCTAAGCATTAATGTAATTCCAGCAATTACTGTTAGAAGCTGAACTCATTGCTGTTAGTGTTAAATAAAATCTAAAATAAACATAAAATTGTATTTCTGAAAGCACCCCAACATGCCAGTGCCTGCATAAACAAAGAAAATGCAATGCAGTTTAAAACATCATAAAACAGATAACTCAATATTTTTAAAGCAATATGTGCAATCGTGATTTTAAAAAGGCAGGGGGATGGGGCAGAGGGTTGTCCTACATAGGGGCAAACAGGAGTCCTTACCTTATAAGATTCAATGCAAGATAGAATGTTAAGATATAAAACAAATCATGAATAGTCATATGTGGAAAGGCTTTTACAGCTATCACAATTCCAGTTATAATGAATATCATAACATGAGCCAAAAATGTCAGCATTGACCAGAACCTATGTTAAAGAAAAGCACAGAGATAGATTATAAAAAACACAGCACTAGTCTTCATTTCAGAATAAACATTAATGTAATCCTCATATTGGTTGATTATTCCCAGACTACTGTAGTTGGAAGCTATTATCTGCTACCGTGTTTCCCCGAAAATAAGACAGTGTCTTATATTAATTTTTGCTCCCAAAGATGCGCTAGGTCTTATTTTCAGGGGAGGTCTTATTTTTCCTGGAGCTTCGGGGCCTTATATTCCCGGGTGGCCTTATTATCGGGGAGGTCTTATTTTCAGGGGATGTCTTATATTACAGCGAGAGGCAAAACTGGAAGTAGGTCTTATTTTCAGGGGATGTCTTATTTTCGGGGAAACAGGGTATTGCCTGCTATTATCTGGAACATATTGTTACAGTATATCACCAAGGGTCAAGAATTTAACAAGATTCAAAGAGGGATTGGCAGCCACACCCCTATGTTCACCCCTTTCACAGGACTATGATAAATTTTGTACAAAGTATGCCTTGTGAAGTATCATATGAAAAGTTACAATCTGCTGAACATTATTGTCTGAGTAAAACATGTATATCAGCATTGTATATTAATTTATAAATTCTACTATATGATTGTTACTGTAATATGCTAAAACAACAAGGAGTCTGGTGGCACCTTAAAGACTAACAGATTTATTTGGGCATAAGCTTTCGTGAGTAAAAACCTCACTTCTTCGGATGTAATATGCTATAATTCTGGATAATACCCATAAAACCAGTTTTTCAGAAACAAAGACACACTGGCCCCAGCCAGGTGTTAAAGCAGCCATTCACCAGCAGGCGGGAAG
>NW_020697082.1:0-209 GCF_002925995.2 Terrapene triunguis
CTCCAGCATAATACTGTGCCTTCCACTTTGCTGGGAACAACGGGGGGGATACTAGCCCCAGTTACACAATCTGAACACAGAAGGAGTTTTGACAATGAGTGGAAAGTTCTAGATCACTAAGGAGCTAATCTAACAAAGGGTAAAAGGATAAAGAAATCATTCTACATATATGGGCAGAAGAGAATTCCTGGATAGAGAACCATGACATA
>NW_020697082.1:219-1369 GCF_002925995.2 Terrapene triunguis
ACTCTGGCTTTGGGACACTGGGAAATACAGGGACAAATCCCAGCTTTACTTCAGGATACGTATTTTTCCATCTTCCTTGCAAATGTCCCATTTCCGAGGAACTCTTTATAGAAATATTTATCTGTTTTTTCTGTTCGTTCTACAGTTCCTGTCTGGACTGATGCAAGCCCCGCCAAGGGCTATATTAAGACCGACAGTCACAGAGCAGGTACTCGGCAGCTCCACCAGGCTAGAATGCACAATCAGGTCGCCCTGTCAAGCTCTATGACAGCTGCGGAGCACACAGGTGTCCAGAGGTCCTTGGGATATTTGGATAGTTACGTAAAATGAAAAGCTGAGCCCATTCTCCTTTCTCAGCGAGCCTTCGTACTTCCCCTCCTCTCTCAGCAAGCTCCTCCAGGAGTCCTCCTCCAAGCGTCACTGCAGGCAGATATGGTTTTTTACCTTGAAACAGTTCTCGTCTGACATGGGCTGCTCGGCTTTGCGCTGGTACATGGCCTCCACAAGGGCCCGAGATGACTGTGACGACAGCAGGCCTCCGGTAGCTCCGTTGCTATTCTCCGACAGGTAAAGCTCTGTCACCTGCATGCAGATCTCCTCGCTCACTGTGTGCTGAAGCTGGGAGCAGGAAGGACACAGAGAAGAGGAGTTAGTGAAGTGGTTTTAAATGCCTCTGGACTTGGTGCACTGTATACTGCAGTAGCCCCCTTTCCCCAACCCAAGTCAGTCAGAGGGCTTTGCACTAGTGTGCACTACGGACAACCTGCCTTCTGCAGTCAGGCCGTAGACAAAATAGAACACTAAGAAAATCTCCAAAATAAACTTCTCCATGTGGCAACAAGCAGAGTTTGACATTAATCAAAACAAGCCAGGCTGAGCCTTCATCATTTGCCTGCACTTCTAGACTTACATGTTTGCATGCAAACACTTATGTCAAAAGCTATAATTGATGAGAGAGGAACTATTTTATCTGCCCTGCATACATATACGCTGTGGCAGAATTGGACAGATTTCCAGTTCTTCTCCACTATGCACCATGCAAGTCTCAGAACCAGCTAAAGAATATGTCCATCAATGCAGATTAGAAATGAACATACCCTTAAAAATTCCTGCTTCAAACCTTTGTCTGGTCAAACCACAGCAAAAAAAA
>NW_020697083.1:0-3499 GCF_002925995.2 Terrapene triunguis
CCTGACTCACCACAGCATTATTTCTGATTTACACTGGTGTAACTGCACTGATCTCATACATTGACTAAGACATTTGGGAAACTGTCAAAATATTCATTATATAATGATTCAGGATGGGATTTTCACAGGAACAGGGGACTGGAAGGGACCTCATCAAGTTCAGTCCCTGCTACCACAGGCAATCTTTTCATAAAAGCCTGATCATATATTTATCAAGTTCTGTCTTTAAACTAGTTAGGCTGTTTGCCCCACAATACTCCTATATGGATGTGTCACAAGGTCCACTCACTGCTAGGGCGCCTCCTCCTGGTTGTTCCGGGGATTAGTTCTTTCCAGGTTTGACAACCCCTCTCTTCTCTCATTCTCTGGGACTCAGTGTGCTCCCTTTTCATGACTTGGCCGTTCGGCTAGGTCAGTAGGTGTGTTTCTCCCTTTCAGGGTATCAAAGTCCCAGAGGACAAACCGTCCCTGGCAGTCTCCAAATCCACTGCCCTGACTGTACCACTTCCCCAGTGGCTGGTAGAGGAACCCAGGCCTGTCCACTAGTCTGAGTTCCAGCTCAGGGACCCCACAACCAGCAGCCACGGTCTGCACAGCCCCAAACCTTGCTACTGTTTGCCTGGGCTCCTCCTACTTTGCCTCTATCAGTCTCGTTCTTCACCCTATTCAGGGCCAGGACCCCAGGACTTCTATTCTCCCCATCGCTTCCTCCTTTCCCTTTCTATGGCCGTACCATTGTTTCACCAGCTCTACTTCAGGGACATCTCAGTTTTACAGAGATACAACATAGGTCAAGTCATTTTTTATCATTCTACATGTCCAGAGACCTAAAAAGCCTTCATCCAACTAGCTTTCCCCTCCCCCCCCGCCCAGGAGCTCATTATTGTGCCAGGGACAATCCTTTCACTCTCATGTGTTTTTCTCCTTTGTGCACATGTACACCAGTTGATGGTAATTTAGGTACCTTTGAAATGGATGGGAGTTGAGCATATAAATGCCTTTAAAAATCTGGCTCTAAGTGCCTAAGTCACGTGGTACTTAAATTTCTAAGTCACTTAAGTAATTTTGAAAATGTTACCTCTGTAGACCCAGGCCCTGAAACTAGCTGCTGTGGTTTTTTGTTTTGTTTTTTTGAAGTGTAGACATACCCTTCACTCTTGTGAAGGTGACATTTATTGAAAGTAGCATGGCTTCAATCCCGCAGTTGTGGTGTGATGTGAAGAGTCTGTCATTTTCCCTCAGAGGGAATTGTGCGTACTCAATGAAAGTTTTCTGGAGACATACTGCATTTGGGCCAAACCTTGAGGTCCCTATTTAGTTATGTGGGGTGGAATTTTGAGCTGTGCTCAAGTGACTTAGGAGCTAAGTGCCACTGAATATCTAAGGGACTAGGGGCCTGATTTTTAAAGGCATATAGATGCTTGACTCCCATGGACTTTCACTGTCACTTAGCCTCCCAATTGACTAGTGGATTTGGGTGGTCAGTTTTTCATGACCAACTTGAAACACCTTCAAGGGTCCCAATTTCCAGAGGGTTGGGACTTTCTGAAAATCAGGCACCTTGATCACATCTCAGATTGGACACTCCAAAAATGAGGCACTCAAAATCATCATTCACTTATGAAAATCTTGGTTTTAGGCTGAAAATCTCAACCAAGAGCTTTGCCTGAGTAAGGACTGAGCAAAATCTGAATGAAGCCCTCAGTATTGCCCCATAGACTTCAATGTGAATCTGAGTAACTCAACAAGGAATAAACCTGAATAAGGACCTGAAAATGGGATGAGATTGCTGAGATTTTTGAAGTTACTATTTTTTTTAAATCCCCCAGGTGGCTTTTAAAATCTCTGCTAACATGTGCAAATTAGTAGGGAAATTATAATTTGTTGGTCAGACCCTCAGCTCATGTAAATTGTTGTATGTGACCGATTCAAAGGAGTTACATTAATTTATACCAGCTGAGGATCTCGGTCCATTGCTTTGGATTAAACATTGCCACAGATTAAACTGTGTCCCTTTATACCAATAATATTTTCTTTTCTTTTTTATTGTAAAACATTTAGTGAATGTCAGCACAATCATTTTCAAATATATATAGCTTAAATGAACAAAAAAAACATTTATTTTATATTACTGAAGAACAACCTTACTGGAAGACTCAATATTATTGCAGCAAAATTGGAGCATGCTGAAAGAAGAAGAAGAAGAAGAAGAAGAAGAAGAAACTAGAGAAAAATCTATCAATATAGCTGACAAAGCCATTTTTCTTTACAACATATGTGAGCCTCATATAATCTATCTATCTATCTATCTATCTATCTATTGATGCAGTCTCACATTTGTACTCCAAGTATCATCACAGTATCTAAATGACTGAACCAAAAATAAAATTGCCACAAAATACACAAACTCTTTGATTCAGGAGCTGCTAGAAGATGTTTCTTCTTCTTACTTTATCTTCTTCCTCCTTATCTCCTTCTTCCTTCTCACCCTTCTTCCTCATTATCATCTGTCCAGTTAGGAATGACTCTATTGTCTACTTCATCTACTCATTCTATGTAATGAGTACATACATACAGATTGCATAGTTATCAGAAGGCACTGAATCTCCTGTCTTTTGGGACCAAATCCCCCACCCCACCAAAGCAAACTCTGTTAGTTCTTCTGAAAGGGAAACTCCATTATCTGTATCCAGTGTTGTTGTAGCCATATTGGTCCCACAAAGCTCTGTGAAGCTCAAGAGCTTGTCTCTCTCACCAACAGAAGTTGGTCCAATAAAATATATGACCTCACCCACCTTGTCTCTCTAATCTCCATTAGCTGTCAGTCATTAGCAGCTAGTTATAGTAATAAGGATTATCTACTAGAGAGCTACATAATCATGTCTTTTAAGACCACATATATAACATGACAGATGGGTAGGCTTGGGAAATTCAATTTTTATTTTTTGATAATTTTGATAGATAATATTGTTGCTTATTTTGAACCTTTTTAAAAATATGTGTATCAATTTAAATTTTAATAGTTCCCCAACATTATGTGATCCAAGCATTTTTCCTGTTTTTATTTATTTAAATTTTCACAGTGGTAGGAAATTATGGGGGTGGGTCAGACAATGGTGGGGGCGGGTGTCAGACAATGATTATTTAATGACAATAGATGTTGAGATTCAAAAAGTTAAAGCTTAATAACTGTTAAATCCCAAATTATCAACATCACATCAAAATAAAAAAGTAAATATCCTTAAATCATGCTCTAATAATTTCTCAACAGCATTTTTCTTACTTTGCCTATCTGTAAATTTTGAATATTATCAATGGAAATATTTTCTCATCGGTGTGTGTGTATATGGTGAAATCAATGTTTACTGACATTTACTGATAAAAAACTAATCCTTCCATGCCTAAGAATAGATTATTCATAAATCGTGTTTGGAATAATTTTGAAAATCATGGTCTTGTGTTGGGACAGTTAACAGAGAGAAAAAGAAATATATGAAAT
>NW_020697084.1:0-1692 GCF_002925995.2 Terrapene triunguis
TATCAGTCACCATCCCTGGGGACAGATGGGTGGCGATCTTTCTTGCGGAAGTAGGGGCAGGGCCACAGAAGAAAGCTAAGCTCTCCCCGATATTTTTGCTTCTCACAGAAATCCTTGTGGCTAAAATCCCCTTCTCCTGGACGTCAGCAAACAAGTCAATCAGCGGGGAGAGTCAAGAGCACTCACGGGTCCTTCCCTTTGGCTGTGTTCCAGCAGCTCTGTCTCAGACTCCCCTTCTCTCTCTTTTCCGTGACAGAGTTTTGCTATTTCCCGCTACGCCCCTTCCCCTCGGTCGTTATTTGCATAAAGGCAGCACCCAGAGCGCTGCACCCACACTGCCATAAAGAGCTTCTAGTCTAAATAAAGAAGAGGTGGGAGAGAAAACTGAGGCAGGGAATTGCCCAAGGACACCCAGCAGTGACAGTGCTGGGACTAGAACCCAAGTCTCCTGAGTCCCCGTCTCACACCCAACCTGCTAGACCTGTCTCTTTCACCTTGTTTCCTTCATAGAAGGCCAAGAATGTGTCTCCCCTGCCTCACCAGGCAGATTTTACCCTCTGCTCCCCCTCAGTGAGAGGAGCTTTGTGTCTCCTGGCTCACGGCCGGGAGTGCATCAGGGCTGGAAAAAATCCATTGTTCTTTGGCAGGAAACTCAACTTTTGCTACATTGTTAAACCTCTTGGAAGGCAATAGGCCTACGCCATGCCTGTGAGGGGCTTATATGGGCCAGCCTCTAGCGAAGGCCACTGAGCCACAGAAGAAGGAGAGAGCAAGTTTGTCCTGCTCTAGTGGCTGGTTCCCGTAAGTAGATAACAGCCTGCTACAATGACTTGTTACTGGAGTTACTCCCTTAGCTCCAGCAGCTGCGATGTGTGCTTTCAGCAGGTAGTTCCTGGGTTTGATTCCTGCTGATGACCCAAGCTGGCTCCTTTGTGATACCAGCTCCTTCCCCAGCCTTAGCAGCTGTTTAGGTTAATGGGGTTCCAGAAACTACTGGGCTTTTTGAGCCCAAGCTCCAACACAGAGTCCTCAGCTCCGTCTCAGCCCAGTTTACTGCAAAGACCTGACCTGCCCCCACCTCAAAGCTCTGCTATGAAAGAGCATCTTGGGCTCTGATTGCAGCGGCAGGTTTGGGGGGATGCTGCAGCTTCTAATGACATCCCCAGTGCCCTACGCTTGTGCCGTGGTGGATTTAAGCAGCATGGCAAGAGAAATGGCGACGTTCAGTCCCCGGGCTCAGTTTCCAATGTGTAAGACAGGCTGGGAGACAGAACAGACACTTTGGCCGGGTGTGGCGCAGAGAAAGAACGAGACCTCAGGGCAACCTGGTTAATTTCACTCTCCAGGCATGCGGGTTAGTTTCAGAGATCCTGGGTAAGCTCAGTGGCCGTGCATTAACAGCATCGCCGACGCCAAGCAATCAATAAAAGCCCCAAACCCTGAGCCAGGCTGCAAAAAAGAGATTTTTTTTTTAAATCCATTTTGGCTTCGTTTTGTTTGACTCTGGTTTGGGAGCTGTCGGTCACCCCAGCGTAACATTTGTCAGTTTTTCCTCCACCACGTGGGCCGGCCCCTAATTTTGATTTTAGGCAAAAGCGGAATCACGTGACTCTGGGAGGTGGGGCTTTAAGGCAACACCACGCGTTAGCAACACTGCAGACAAGCCAGAAATATCATGCCTTTGCCACGACT
>NW_020697085.1:0-3025 GCF_002925995.2 Terrapene triunguis
TAGTCCAGGAGGTCTCCGACCCTGGTGGTTTCCGCCAGGACCAACCTCGGGCTCACCGAGGGTGACTCCGCCACCTGCACACGGAGATCGGGATTGTGCAGCAGGGGCTCCGCGAGGAGATCCTCGCCCTCGGTGGCCACAGTGGACCTGGTCGCCGAGAAAAGCTTCCAGGTCCGGAGAAGGTCCTGGTAGAAGACCGGCAGCTCCGAGAGGTCTCGCGGAAGACCTCTCGGGTGAAGAAAAAGGAGCTGCCGGTCGTATCGGAGCCCTCGGAGGCGGCGTAGGAAGGCGTGCGCTAACGTGCTCCATGCCGGACTACCAGCACCATAAAGGAGCCTCTGCAGGGCCTGGAGGCGGAAGACATGGACCTGGCTACGTAGACAGACCAGGCCCTGTCCCCCCTCCTCCAGGGGGAGACTCAGAACCCCTGCAGAGACCCAGTGCAGTCCCGGCCAGAAAAACTCCAGGGCCATCCTCTGGAGCCTGGCCAGGATCCCCGGGGCCGGGCTCAGGGTGTTGAGTCGGTGCCAAAGCATGGACAGGACGAGCTGGTTCAGCACCAGCGCCCTCCCTCGCAGGGAGAGACATCGGAGTAGTCCTGTCCATCTCCGCAGCCGCTCACCCACCCTGGCCTCCAAATCCTGCCAGTTCTCCGGCGGAGAAGGATGCGTGGCGGAAAGATAAACGCCAAGATAGAGCAGCGGACCCGCGCTCCACCGAATGGCTTGAAGCGCGGGTGGGAGGGAGCTGGTCTGCCACCCATCCCCGACCACCAGGCCCGAGCTCTTGACCCAGTTAACCCGGGCGGAGGAGGCTGCCGAATAAACGGCCTGGCAGGCCTCCACCCGCACCAGATCTTCTGGGTCCTGGACCACGAGGAGTACGTCGTCGGCGTACGCCGACAGGACCAGCCGCATCTCCGGCTCCCGAAGCACCAACCCCGCCATCCTCCGGCGGAGGAGGCAGAGGAAGGGCTCGATCGCCAGAGCGTACAGCTGGCCCGAGAGGGGGCACCCTTGACGCACTCCCCGCCCGAAGCTGACCGGCTCGGTCAGGGCCCAGTTGAGCCGGACCAAACACTCCGCTTCAGCGTACAGCACCCGGAGAAAGCCTACAAACTGGGGCCCGAAGCCGAAAGCCCGCAGGGTGCCCAGGAGATACCCGTGGTCCATCCTGTCGAACGCCTTCTCCTGGTCCAGGGACAGGAGGGCGAACGACAGACCATCCCTACGCCCCAGCTCTAAAAGGTCACGGACCAGGTATAGGTTATTAAAGATACTCCGGCCCAGGACGGTGTAGGTCTGGTCGGGATGGACCACGTCCGCCAGCACGGACCCCAGCCGCAGCGAGATAGCCTTCGCTACGACCTTATAGTCCGTGCTGAGGAGCGAGAGGGGACGCCAATTCCGTAAATCTCGAAGGTCTCCCTTCTTCGGCAACAGGGCGAGCACAGCTCGCCGGCACGAAAGAGGGAGGACCCCGCTTAGCAAGGACTCGGCCCAGACGGTGACAAGGTCCGGGCCGAGGACATCCCAGAACACGCGGTAGAACTCCACGGTCAGCCCGTCCATGCCCGGCGATTTGTTGGTGGGCATGAGCCGGAGGGCTTCCGAGAACTCGGCTAGGGAGAGAGGCAACTCCAGCCGGTCCCGGTCGCCCGCGCTGACCGTCGGGAGCCCGGTCCAGAGCACCCTGCGGGCCTCGGCGTTGGTCGGATCCGGGGAAAAAAGAGCGGCATAGAAGGCCCTGGCCCTTCCACGCATCTCCTCCGGATCCGTGAGGGGGGAGCCGTCCTCCGCCAGGAGGCAGGTGACATGCTTTTTGGCCCCCCTCCTTTTCTCCAAGGCATAGAAGAAGCGGGAGCCGCGATCCATCTCCCGAAGGAGACGGATGCGGGATCGAACGAACGCGCCCCGGGCCCGGTGGTCTTCCAGGGCCCGGAGCTCCTCCCGCTTCTCCCGGTACGCCTCACAGAGGGGTGGATCCCCGGGGCTGGAGGCTAGACGCCTCTCCAGCTCCAAGACCTCCCGCTCCAACTGCCCCATCAGCGCACCCCTCCGCCGGCTGGCGCCCCGGGCGTAGTTCCGGCAAAAGAGCCGTGCGCGGACCTTCCCCACATCCCACCACCGCCGCGCCGAGGGGAAGGCGCGCCGCTGCTCCTGCCAGGTCAACCAAAACTCCCGGAAGGTGGCCACAAAGTCCACGTCCTCCAGCAAACTATTATTAAAATGCCAATAGGCTGGCCCTGGCCGCTCTGAACTGAGAGAGGCCGTCACGGACACCAAATGGTGATCCGAGAACGGGGCCGGCCGGACGCTGGAGGCATGGGCCTGTGCCAGATGAAGGCGGGACAAATAAATCCGGTCCAACCGGGAGTGGTGCGACCGGTCATCCTCCACCTGGACATAGGTGAAGGTGGTATCGTCGTCCGGGTGGTGGTCGCGCCAGACGTCCACCAGGGAGTGATGGTCTACAATCTCCCTGAGGACGCCCGCGGCCGCCTGGGAAGTCTCAAGCCCTGAGCGGTCCCGGTCCTCGAGGGTGGTGTTAAAGTCCCCGCCCAGGACCAGGCACTCGCGAGAATCCAAAGTGCCGAGGAAGGCCGCCGCCCGTCGATAGAAAGGCACGCGGTCCGGGCCCTTGTTCGGGGCATAAACGTTGACCAAATTGAGAACTAGCCCTTCCACACGGGCCCGGACGTGCAGCAGGCGGCCCGGCACAACCTCGGCGACCCCCAGCACCTCAGGCCGCAGCCCCGGGGAGAACAGGGTGGCCACTCCAGCTGAGTGGGCGCTGAGGTGGCTGAAATAAACCCCATCTCCCCACTCCAGCCGCCAGCTAGCCTCGACGGCCGGAGCCGTATGGGTCTCCTGCAGGAAAATCACAGAGTACCCCCCCTCCCGAAGGAAGGAGAGCACTTGGCACCTGCGGAGACCCACCCTACAGCCCCGGGCGTTCAACGATGCAAAGGTGGTGACTGTCATGTCGAGGGCTGGGGCAGATCCTCACAGGCGGAGGGATCGAC
>NW_020697086.1:0-54053 GCF_002925995.2 Terrapene triunguis
TGTATCATGAATTGGTTCAAACACCTCTAGTACCTTTTGGATTGTTGGTTTAATTTAATCTTACAAAATTCTAAGGCAACCCAAAATAAAATATGTGCCAACTATATATTTGAAAGTCTTCTCTAAAAGCCATATTGCTATTAATTTGAAATAACAGAGGTTGCAAGTTGGCTGTTCAGCTGATGGAGCCAGTATTTTGCAAGTAATTCATGATGGTAATTTCATTCACATTCACATTAGTTGACTAGCTACTGCATGGTTGAATTTGTGCCAGCTATTACTGCCAAAACAATTGTCATGTATTTGTGATATGCTAGTGAAAACATTTTCCATTTTGGACAATTCTGGAGTTGTAAATGATGAATCCTTTCCTTCATTTGAACACAGAGGCATTATTTTCATCCTTTTTGGAAAAACAAACATAGATTCTTGCCTTGACTTCTGTTGTCCATTAGGGTTTTTGTAATAACACTTTGAGCTTACACTAATGCAACTATTTGAGAAAGTGAAAAAGAGACCTGGTATCTCTCAAACTCATTAATAAATACTGTCAGGTAATGGCAAATTTAACCACATAATGTATGGAAAACATATTTTTAACTTTTTTGAACTGGTTTAAAGACTTTACAAATTTTTCAATGAAATGCACTGACAAGTATGAAGACAATACTTATAGAGAGAATCCCCTGATCTAGTGTTTTGGGTAAGTTAAGCTTCCATTGGCATAGACTGCCATACTTCTATTTGTATTGTACCTCAAGCAGAACTATTTTAAATGTTTTTTGGTAGCATTTTTAGTTGCATTCTTTCTGAGCAGACAACTCTTCTACTTAAAAATATACAACAAATCATATTAATTAAAATGAATCAATCAGACAAGTTAAGTGGTGTTTCAGAATGACTCTAAGTGCCATAAATTCAAATTAATGATTGCACTACTTCTTCCTGGGTTTGAAGAGGCTCCTTGATGCATTAGGGGAAGAAGAAAAAGACAGCCACCCTGTTTAAGAGCATTTATCTGGGTAACTTGCACAAGTAACTGCACAGACTACTTACGTGGCCAGATGTTATAATCATATCATAAATCTGAGGATGAAGCAGGCAATCATAATAGTCATTCACAGTAGCTAATATTAATACTTCACTGTGCTGAAATGTGGCAGTAAAGTCATGTCTAAATGGGATAATAACACATTAATTATTGCAAAACTTTGTTCATGGACATGCACCTTATATCGGTCTATTGAGAGTATATTTAATTGCTTTTGGTAAAGTGTTTCTTACTTGAGTAATTGAGGAACTGTGTGCTGTGTGAGATTTGACCACACTGCAATTTAAGTGGGGGTGACCTGTGACCTTTAAGGGTAGGGGGAAAAGAGAGGCACAGATGCTGCTGGAAAAGCAGAGCAGGTTAGCATGGTGATGCTGACTCATCCCGCAGGGAATGGAAGGGCAGGGAGTTGATAAAGGGCACGCCCAGTGGGAGAAGCCTCCTTTTCCCCAGGTCAGACAGAGCAGCACCCACCCTTGGAAGTGACAGGTTTGATTAGGACCTGCTGTGGGCATTGTGCTAGCTGCTCCTTTCTTTTCCCTCACCAGATCGGCCAGGTGGGAGTGGGGTTTTGTCTTCCCCACAGCCGGATCCAGAAGGTTTTGTTAGGGTGAGTAGGGAAGGGAGTTAAGCTATGATGTCACAACTCAGTGTGTGGGGCGAATGTCCAGTGCAGGTACTCTGTAGACAGGGGATACAGTGACCAGATAAATGGCTTGGTAAAGGACTTAAAGGAGGTGTTTGGTAAAGGAGCAGAACAGCGGGGGCTCGGGGTGCCTATGACTGGCATGGCAGTGAGCCAGCTCCCCCCCTTTATAGTCCACCTTAGCCCTCATTCAAGGGAGGAATGGTAAGGTCCCAGCAGTGGGTTGGCTGGGACCTGGATAGAAAAAGTGAGGACTGACAGAAGCTCCCGGGTAGATATTGAAATAATTGTGGAGTTACCTGCACTGTACACTGTTATCTACTGGGTAGTCCCAGATATCTAATAATAAAGTTGCAGCCTGATTAAACCATATCCAAAGCAGGGCCGCCCAGAGGATTCCGGGGGCCTGGGGTCTTCGGCGGTGGGGGGCCCCCGCCACTGAAGACCCGGCACTTCGGTGGCCGGTCCCGGGGCGGAAGGACCCCCTGCCGCGGGTCTTCGGGGCACTTCGGTGGCAGGTCCCAGAGCGGAGGGACCCCCCGCCGCCGAAGACCCGGAGCGGAAGAAGCTCCGGGGGCCCGGGCCCCGCGAGAGTTTTCCGGGGCCCCCGGAGCGAGTGAAGGACCCCGCTTCAGGGGCCCTGAAAAACTCTCGTGGGGGCCCCTGCGGGGCCCGGGGCCTGAGGCAAATTGCCCCACTTGCCCTCCCCCCTCTGGGTGGCCCTGATCCAAAGTCTCCAGTCCTTCTTCTGAGGCATTGATTGTGTGAATATCAACCATCATGATTTCAGACAAACATTAAGCCTTCTAATCCTGTTGATGGTTATATTGGTTGTTCCTTTCAGTGATCTGTCATAGAGAGGAATACCCAGTGATTAAAGGAGAAATGCATGCTGGTGACCAACAGATTATGAATGAATGCAAAAATGGGTTATGTCCTGAAATAACTTTTAAAGTATTAAAACACCTTTTTGATCTGAGCACTTAGCCAGTTTTCAGGGGGTTGTGAATTGTTTCTGTTAGGAACAGAAATTGATGATGGAGTCAACTATTTCTTTGGTGTGATCCTGTTTATTTACAAAAAATGTACACCAAGTCCTGTTTCCCTGAATACCATAGGAATCCAACAACAGGAGAAAGCTATTTGCTCAGAGTTCCAAGCCTTTTTCCAGCCAGCACTTTACCCAGAATGTTCTCTTAGGTCATGTCTACACTACCTCTTATGTTGGCAAAACTTTTGTCGCTCAGAGGTGTGAAAAAACACCCCACTGAGCCTCATGCGTTTTGCCGGTATAAGCCCTCGTGTGCACAGTGCTATGTCGGTGGGAGATGCTCTCCCGCCAACGTAGCTACCTCCACTGGTTGCGCTGGTTTTGTTATGTCGACAGGAGAGCTCTCTTACATCAGCATAACGCTGCTACACAAGTGATCTTACAGCAACGCAGTTATATGGGTACAGCTGTGCTGCTGGAAGCTTGTAAGTGTAGACATGGCCTTAGCTTTTCTTGGGTGACACTGGTGTTTCTCCAGCCATCGTGGCTTCTTTGCTTCTCTGATATTTCTGCTGCTTCTTTGCCACCCGCATGGCCCAGCCACTGCCCAGACTTACATGCAGACAAGTCATTGGGCAGTAGTTTTCCATTGTTTCAGCTATTATTAAACAAAGGAGCATTAATTTTTCCCTCTTGTAGCTTGAATGGAAAGTGGCTTCCCCACCTGGCAGTTTCAATGGAATGGTGTAATTGCCCAGCCCCCAACATAATATAAAGTGTTTGTATAGTATTTGCAGGAGGGAGGGGAAGCTTGTATTTGAGCTGTTTGATCTGAGCACAGAGGACTAAATTTTGATTTTACTTGCACTGATTAGCATAACTCCCCTTAAATCAAATTATTTCAGATTTACACCAGCGTAACTGAGATCCAGATCCACAGTCTGACCCAGAATCTTTAGTAAAACATATACAACACAAACTACTCTAGCTTCTGAGACCTGCCTATTATTACATTAGTGCTGCTTTTAGTGCTAATGGTCTTGTTCTCATTGAGAGTTGCCATGACTATGTGTCCTGTGATCAAAGAAATTATAATATGGATTACCTACCTGGACTTGTCTTTATTATAAAAACTATTTCTGTTGGGACTCTTTGATCCTATGCCTAGGCTAAATTATTATAAAGATTTGTGCAATATTGTCATACTAGCTACAAATATGTTACTCTCAGAAAAGAACTACCTCCAACCCCAATTACATTGGAAAGGGTTTAAAGACACTGGTTCATTCTATCTATGGATAAATGTCCCTTGCCCCCAAATGATAAGTATCAGGAGCCTGATTCTCCTCTTGCTTACATAGGTTTTATATCAGTATAACTTAGGTGTAAAATTGAAGTGCAGGATCAGCAATCAGGACTTTATTGTTTGGTAGGTTTTGATAACTTTGGACAAGACTGAGAGTATGCTCCCCAAAACAACAAAGAGGAGGAAAAGAGATGTTTCATTCCTGTTTGAAAGATGGTTTTAACGCTGCTGTCATTTTTGTTGTCTTATTAGTTATATTTTAGGCATCTACTGCTTTATGTGGGCATCATTTTAATCTAAATAAATAAAAATACATAAAATATTATTGGATGCTTACCATTTTATAATTGCTGATATAAACTGTGTGAATTCAGTGTACCATAAAGAATATCTATTGGTTAATTTTGAGTGAGAACTACTCAACTCAGTCAGTTTGTCCACTTAATTTCATTTTCTATTAGGTATTCTTATTTCCTGGGACATTTCAATGCCAGAGTCAGATGGGACTCCCAACTGTGGAGCGGCACAATAGGCAAAGAAGGGATGGTAAACCCCAATGGTATTCTCTTCAACAAACGTGTGGAGCATGACCTGCTCATCACAAATACCATCTCTAGGCACAGTAACAAATTTAAGACCACCTGGAAATATCCTGGGTTCAAATACTGGCACCTCCTTCACTATGTTATAGTCAGAGCTCAAGATTACGCTGATGTCTGAATAACACAAGCCATGAAAGGTACAGATCACTGTTGGACAGACCATCTATTAGTAAGATCAGTCATGTACCTGCAGCTCACTCCACTACACCGCAAACACCCAAAGACTAAGTGAAAGCAGTACGTCAAAGCACTTCAGGACCAAGCCAGCTGCAAGATGCTCCAGCAACAGCTTCTGAGAAACTCTCTAACTTGTCTGATAACATCATTGACATTCAAGAGCACTGGGATCAACTTAAAAATACCATTCACAGTGCATGTGCTGAAACTATAGGCTATTCCACTCATTGGCACCAAGATTGGTTTGATTAAAACAACGAGAAAATCCTAGCATTAATTCAACAGAAAAGAACTGCATTCTGTAACTGGCAAAATGATTCCTCTAACCAATGAAAACATGAGGCTTATCACCTTCTCAAAGCCAAAGTCCAAAAGAAGCTACGTGACATCAAAAACAAGTGGTGGCAAGAGAAGGCTTCTGATATCCTGGGTTTCGTATACCAGGATAACATGAGAAGCGTCTTTCAAGCTACAAAAACTATATATGGGCCAAGCTCCAAAGGCCCAACCCCTTTACATTCCCAGGATGGCCCCACCCTCCTTAAGGACAATGCACCCATTAAACAATGCTGTAAGGAGCACTTTGAGAGCCTACTAAACCACAAATTCATGGTCTCTGAAGACACCATCAAGTCTATTCCACAACGCTCAGCAATGGAACACCTTGCTGATCCCCCATCTTCTGAGGAAGTCTGACATGCCATCACCCAGACAAAAAATCACAATGCACCAGGCCCAGATAGCATCCCAGCTGAGATTTTTTAAAGATGGTGGAACAATGCTCCAACACAAACTTTGCCAACTCTGGACCTCTGAAGAAATTCCACCTGACTTTAAGAATGTCAACATTGTTACAATATTCAAGAAAGGGGACAAATCTTTGTGCGAGAACTATAGAGGTATTGCCCTCCTTTCCATCGCAGGGAAGATCCTTGCCCAGATCCTACTAAACCACCTTCTATCCCTTGCAGAGGAACTCCTCCCCAAATCACAGTGTGGCTTCAGACCATCCCAAGGCACAACTGACATGATCTTCGTGGCGTGACAGATTCAAGAGAAGTGCAGAGAGCAACACCATGAACTGTTTATGGCATTCATCGACCTAACCAAGGCCTTCAACTCTATCAGTCGCAATGCCTTATGGAAGATACTGTGTAGGTTTGGCTGTCCACAGAAATTGATTTCCATCATCAGACTACTCCATAATGGGATGAATGCCACCTTTCTGTGCAACAGCTCAGAGACTGAACCATTCATCATTCACACTGGTGTCAGGCAGGGCTGGGTTATTGGTCCAACACTCTTCTCCATTTACCTTGCCGTGATCCGATTCTCATCCTTGACCACCTTCCTGATGGAATCGGGATTGAGTATCGTATGGATGGCGAACTCCTCAATCTCCGACGTCTCCAAACAAAATCTAAGATCACGAGATTTGGCATCACTGACCTTCAGTATGCAGATGAATGCATCATTCTCGCACACACAGAGGCCAACCTATAAAGCACCCTAAATCTTTTTGCAGATGCCTATCAAAGCCTGGGTCTCTCTCTCAACATTGGGAAAACCAAGGTACTCTATTAGCTCTCACCTGCACAAACTACTCTTCATACTCCACAAGTCACCATCGGTGGAGAACCCCTGGAAAATTTTCCATACATTGACAGCCACCTCTCCCAAAGAGCCAGCATTGACATGGAAATTTAATATAGGATCCGCTGTGCCTGTACATCCTTTGGAAAACTACTCAAACGAGTCTTCAATGATAGGGATCTGCAAACGGGCACCAAGAACTTGGTTTACAAGGCAGTTGTCATCCCCACCCTTCTATATGGGTGTCAGACCTGGGTAGCCTACAGACGACATCTCAAGTGGCTGGAGTGGTTCCAGCAGCACTGCCTCAGGAGGATTCTCAGGATCAGCTGGGAAGACTGACGTATTAACATCAGCGTTCTCTCTGCAGCGAACATCACAGTACAGAGGCGCAGGTCATGAAACACCAACTCCACTGGGCTGGCTACTGTGTACGTATGCCTGACACTCGCCTCCCGAAGCAAGTACTCTTCTCTCAGGTAAGTCAGGGAAGAAGGGCTCACGGAGGGCAGCGGAAGCCCTCAAAGACATATTGAAAGTACACCTTAAAAAGGGAGGCATCAACCCAACGAACTGGGAGGACTTGGCGCGGAACAGGACATAGTGTGGCACCACACCATACACCAAGCCACAGCCCACTTTGAGGAGAACAGACGTGCTCATGAGACAGAGAAGTGACAAAGGAGAAAAGAAAGGGCACAACAGTCCAGCCAACAACTGTGTCTCCTCCAAGATTACACCTGTCACTTCTGTGGGAAAATCTGCACGTCATGAATTGGGCTCCTCAGCCACTTAAAAACCCACCGATGAACCCCCTTGGCAGACATCATCCTCACATCGAGGGATAGCCGAAGAAGATTCTTATTGTTCTTGTCCCCCATGTAAACAGATAGTATTGTCTCATTATAAAAATATATTCCCACAAACAAAAACTTAGTTAAAGCTTGTTAGGATTGCTTGTGTGCAAAACATGCCCATATAACCTCTTAAAAGCAAGGCTACCTGTAACACTCACACTTCACATTAGTCACTCTCAGAGCCTGACCTTCATCAGAGGTTGGTTGTCTCCAGTGGAGCTGAAAAGTTTTGGTTCTGTTGAGATCCAGATGAGGATTGTCTCTACCCCATCAGGAGCTTGAGACGAGGACCCCATTGTTCAAGGACTATATAAAACCTGCTCCCAAGAGGTTTGGCCCAGATTTTTAAAGATATTTAGGCATTGTCTAACTGATTTAAGAGCCTAAATCTCATTTTCAAAATTGATTTAG
This sequence comes from Terrapene triunguis, assembly GCF_002925995.2. Classification (NCBI taxonomy): domain Eukaryota; kingdom Metazoa; phylum Chordata; order Testudines; family Emydidae; genus Terrapene; species Terrapene triunguis. The sequence goes on from NW_020697086.1 coordinate 7,635, forward strand.
GCACTTAGGAGCCTAAATCCCACTGACTGTCATTGGTTCCCATTGATTTTCATCTTCCTCCGCAACTCATGGGTTGCAGTCATGGAGCAGCTGAAGAGCCTTTTTGAACCCCCCCTACTTGCATTAGCTAGACCATCATCAGAGTTAGTCAATCCATAGCAGAGCTCGTTTACACAAGAAGAAAGGGGCACTACTCACCTTTCAGGATTTGGCCCAAACTGACTTTCAGAATTATGGCCAAGATTTTCAAAATTTGATGTCTAAAGTGAGGTTCCTAAATCCACATTTAGGCATCTAAACAATTGATAATTAGAGTTAATGGGAGCTGCAGGTGCTCAGCAGTGCTGAAAATCAGGCCAAACTTTAGGCACACAGTTTTTAAAATCTCTGCATCCTCCAATGTCACTAACTATTAAATGTTTAGTTACACTAAGAGGTATCAGTAATCATCACTGGGTTTCAATGTTTTCAAATATTTCATGTGCATTAAATTTAGTTAAATTATCTTAAATATGTACATTTAACAATGAAACAAAGAGATAGAAGGTGCACAATCTCAGTGACTAAAGCCAGTCATTAAAATGTTTATTTAGATAGTATTTGTTTTATTCCTAATTTGTAATTAGTGTTGCACCTTTTCAAACCTGAGCAGCTAGTCAAACTTCAGAGCCCTGTGACGTTCCAATTGAAAGTAGAAATTGATGGAGTCTAGTATTTTCTTTGATGCAATTTTATTATATACAAGGAATATACAAAGTCCTGCTTCTCCAAACACAGAGATGTGTTCCCTTAACTCAGTGGTTCACAACTTTTTTTCATTTGTGGATCCCTAAAAAATTTCAAATGGAAATCTTAGACATAGTCTGTTGGATCCCCAGGGGTCCGGGGACCACAGGTTGAGAACTTTAATTATCTCTTAGCTGTCTTAAATGAAGGATGCAGTCATACATCAGTTTGAATGAGGTTTTAACTCAATTAATAACAAGGTTTCATCCAGCTCATAACATTATTTACACAATAATCATTTTGCTGAGTATTTGTAAAGTATTAAGTCGCAATAAAGCATATAACATTGGCAGACCCCGGTCCTCACGATCGAACCTGGGGCCTCGGGAGCTTAGTGCATGAGTCTCTATTGCATAAGCTAAAAGCTAACTGACTATTAGCTAAGGCTGTAGAGCAGACTCAATCTCTTTCTCTCTCTCAAAGGCTTGGTCTACACTAACCCCCCAAACCGAACTAAGGTACGCAACTTCAGCTACGTGAATAACGTAGCTGAAGTTCGAAGTACCTTAGTTCGATCTTACCTCGGTCCACACGCGGCAGGCAGGCTCCCCCATTGACTCCGCGGTACTCCTCTCGTCTAGCTGGAGTACCGCAGTCGACGGCGAGCACTTCCTGGTTCGACTTATCACGTCCAGACAAGACGCGATAAGTCGAACCCAGAAGTTCGATCACTCGCCGCCGAACTACCGGGTAAGTGTAGACATACCCCTAAGTGGTCTTTGTGCCCAGGGCCGGCTCTGGCTTTTTGGCCGCCTAAAGCAAAAAAAAAAAAAAGCGGGGCGGCCAGAACGGCAAAGGAAAAAACAACAACAACCTGCGCGGCCGGAGCCAAGGTGCAGGGGGACTCCCTGCTCTTCAGATGTGCCCCAGCTAGCGGGGGGAGGGGAAGAGAGTGGGGGGAGAGAGAGAAGGGGGGCGGCCAGGGCTTCAGCGGGGCGCTGTCACGTGGCCCCTCCCGCCACGCCCCCTGCCGCCTGCCGGGAGGGCTCCACGCCGCTCCGGTCGGCTGGGAGGGAAGGACGCGGACTGCCCTGCCGGGCTTGCTGCAGGGTGCTCCTGTCCTCCGTGCCGCCGCCCCCTATAGGGCGGCCGGAGCGGAACAAAAAACAAACAAACAAACAAAAAAGCGGCCGTGCCGCCCTAGGATTGGGCGGAATGCCGCCTCATACAATCTGCTGCCCCAAGCACCAGCTTGCTCGGCTGGTGCCTGGAGCTGGCCCTGTCTGTGCCACTAGATGGGACAGAACACCACACCCAGGAGATGTGTGGGTTACATACAGATGCAAAAAAGAACAAACATCAGACAGCTTTTTATGTTTTGCTTTTTCTTAGAGAGAGTTAGCCTTATTTCCTTGGCAGTTTAATTAGTCAATATCCTGCTTAATCAAGAATCAATTAATGGTTTTATTAACAGCTAGAATCTGTTTTGACACTGATAAATAAAACATATCACAATCTGTAAAATGCAAAAGTATTTTTTCTGCATTTTACAGTTTTTGTAATTTGTTTTGCCTTCGTATGTGGTGGTAATCAATAGAACGTATATTTTATTTATTGGCATTTCTATAGACCTCATCACAGCAGTATTTCAGCATCTTATAAATAATGAATGAAACATCACAACTCCTTATGATGAAATATATTATTATATAGGTGGGGAAAAGGAGGCACACAGCAATTAAGTGGTTTACCAAGGTTACATAGAGTCTGTGGTAATACTGGGAATATTATCTAGCTCTCCTGAGTCTCTATCATGTTCCTTAGCCACAAGACCATCCTTCCTTAGAGGGTAAGGATAATTTGGCAATGGTTGTCTTGTTTATACAGAATTCTGAAAGGTATATGTTAAACTTGGTTTTATTGGATTACTAATTATGGAAGTCTTTACCACTAATGCTTCAGAAAACACTTTGAAAAACTTTGTTTTGAAACAGTTATTCATATGTGTATTGTTTACCCATTTTTACTAATGACTTTGCATGATATCAGGATCTTTGCTTAGAGGGTCATCTACTCCTGCTGTGCATGAGATCCTGAGATCTAAGATCTCCTGCATGGTTTCTCTAGATTTTACTATGTTCACTAGACCTTACATTTTTATTTTAAAAATGAAATTTCTAATCCTCTCTGGCAGTAAAGATACATCTTCACAAAGCATATCAATGCACTGCTGTCATTTTGTATCAGTCTGCCCTCAGATATGCACGTGCAAGTCTCATTGAAGTCAATGGGACTTTCAGATAAATATTGTATCTTTTTACAGAGGACAGAGTGAACTAGTGTAGACAGTATTTATTAGCAGTCAGGAAATCTGAGTTCTCTTCCGGGTACAGACATTGATTCTCTGTGTGACCTTCAGCACTGAAATTCTCTATACCTCAGTTTTCCCATGTGTAAAAAGTGGTAATAATGTTATTTACCCACCTTTGTCAAGTGTTTTGAGATTACATTATAGGCTCTTTGGTGCAGGGACTGTCATTACATTGTTTGTTTGTACAGTGCCTAGCACATGATTCATGATTGGGGGCCCCTAGGTGCTGTCATAATACAAATAATAAATAATAGTCTGTGGATGAAAAGTGTTGAGTAAGTGCTAAGTCATTATATTACTACAGCCAATCAGACAGAAACTGAAAAGGAGAAGTTTGAATTTCCTGTATTCACCTCAGTAGAAATGCTGGGGGGAGAGCATGGAGAGGTCACCATTTTGCTACTGATATCATACCAGAAACATTTAGGAATTGAATCTATCATCACTTATATGGCATTGCAAATGGATGTGGCACTACAGTAAAATAGACTAAATAGAGTCCCTGGTCCAAACAACTTATTCTAAAAGCACAACTTGTTGCAACAAAGACAGAGGGCCTTATTCCATTCTTACATACATCAGCGTAAATCGGGAATAACTACCCTCATGTCAGTGGAGTTCAGTATAAAATTGGTGTACATGAGAACAGAATCAGGCCCAGAATGAGATGTAATGCTATAGTGTTAGCGGAACAGGTAGACCTTCAGAAGATTTTTGGAGGAAGAGGGGTTCCCAGTGCAGTTGAATGCTATAGTCATGACATTTATTGGAAAGGTTTTCAATAGGTCTGTAGAAACTATTAAATACTCTTGATCTTGATAATGGAGATGTTTGTTGCTGTTCTTAGAAGTGCAAGTAAAATGGTGTTTACATTGTTATCACATTTTAAAAAAACCTGTTTCTGTGGAGTGGTTTGTGGGACTTTAGTAAAACTTTGCCCCATCATCAGCAAATTCAGTTCTGCTAAATAAACTAATAAATATGTTTGAATGTCCTTCCTTGTGGTTTACAATAACTGATGTTGAAATATGACTGGTGCTAAATAAAAATAACTATCTGCACAGTCATTCCCTGCAGATGTTCCTAATAATGATATGAAAGGTAATATTATAAAATATGAATAATATTTCTTAAAATAAGCCTATGTATCACTGATAATAAAAACATACATACACAGAGAGTATGTAGTAAAAAGAGATGCATAAATGTAATTAAAATATATATTTTCTATCTAGGGTACTTTGTTGTTCACCAAGGATCCAATCCCAATTCCTTTTGTAGTCAATGGCAGTTTTGCATTAATTTTAATGGGGGTAGCTAATGGTAGGTTAGAGTGAGCATCCATATGAGGGAAAGGGAAGATGCTTGTGTCACTTCTAGAGGTGACAGTGTATGTGACATTTTCAAAAAACTAAGCCATTTTGTAAGGCAGCTCTTTAAATTCATTTGTACCACTTTAACGGTATGATGACCTGCCCACTGTTCATGAATCCTGTGCTATCTGATTTTCACTTTAAAGTAATTAACTCTGGGAAGTATATGCCAACCTCCATCTCAAAAACACATGCTAGCTGCTCCACCTCTCGCTGTCAGTTTTGCACTGCTTCTGGTCAATTTGCTATTAAGGTGCGATACAAAACTGAAAGGGAAAATGCTGGGGCATAGACATAGGAGGAAGCTTGTCAGAGATTTGGCAGTTTAAATGCCAGAAGGCTTGCATAGGGTGTGATTTTTCTGTTCATATGTACTGTGGTTCAGAAATTTCAGTTAACACAATACGTTTGGCAATAAACACATGGTGTCTATGTTGAATTTTTTTATCAGTTTGTTTAATGACTGATTTGAAAAATACAAGGGAACTAACAAAAGTATATTTTCTTTCAGATGGGAGATGAAAGAAGATGGAGCTCTGGAAGAGGAAGAAAAAGCTATGGTGGAACACCTAAAAAAAGTTTATTTCATACAGACCCCTCTTGTCTCAGAAGATAAAGAAGAACTGTCACCTTGAAAAGAGTTTGTGTAGCACTTTCTGCTGAATTAAACATTATTACAGTAATTGTTTAGTGATAACTGAAAAAAAATCCCTCTTATGCATACATTAAATGGCTAGAAAGCTAGGGAACTTGTATCTTGATGAGTAGCAGTTAGAAACTAAAGGATGTTGCTCTATTATTGCCTAGTCACCCCCTTAAAACAGCAACTGTTACGTGTGTGGTAGCCAAGAATAACGTGAAAATGCTGTGTTACACAGTAGGACATACCTTGGTGCAGTGGAGACAAGAAGCTGAAGGCCAAATGAGAAACTGTTTTTAAAGCATAAACACCACCGCATTATAAATAATACTACTTTGGACATTTTCCAGCCTAAGTTTGCCAGTATATTACAGATGCCGTGTGGGGGTCCAAATGTATCTAACCCTATGTGGGTGTGCCGGACGATAGAGGTCAGAGCTCAGGAAGCCTCTTCCCTAGTTCCATACAAATGCAGCCTTATGAAGGACTGCTTAGGTTAGTGGTGATAGGCTCCCCAAAGAAGGGGAAGATTCCGAAGGCTATGCCATGGACCTGGCCTCTCACCTCAGCACCCAACTTTTTGTGCGGAGTACAGAGGATACATGCTGTCCCTTGTGAGCAACTGTAGCAGAGGCTGCTTTAGTGGGTGCTTCCTCAGAGAAATTGTGCCTGCCTCAGGCATACTGCTCCCACTGAGGCGGAGCATCTCCTCATTCACCATGCCATGGGGCTTAGACTTAAAAGCACATTGCTCCCAACATCTTTAAAGTTAAAAATGCTTTAACATGCTTTAAAAAGCTTTAAAATGCATGCTTTTATTGAAAACAAAACAGTTCAAGTGCAGACAATGCTCCAAGAACCATCTTAACAGTGAACTGAGAAATGAAAACATCTATTTTTCCATCCACAGCTTCTTTCTAAAGTATAATTAAGTCCCATTTTCAATGATAACTCCTGTACAGCTGTGTTATCTGATATTCAGATCTGTCACAGTCAAAATTTGTATTTTCATCTGAAATTCTCCTTCAAGAAAACCAGTTTTTAAAAGCTTTTTAGATGTCCCTGAGGCTCTTGTTTGTTGGCTGCAAGGAAGATCTCATGAACATTCCTCTATTGTAAAAAAGCCAGACTTGTTTTATATTTACTTTTTTGCATTGGAGTTCTCGTTTCCCTTACTTTGCTGGAGGATACTGACAAGAGCTTAGTAGGGCTGTGACCTGAGCTGTAGCTCTCCCTGCTCCGTTTCCTAGGCAGGGGGAGCTGGTTCTTACAATCAGCACACAATGGGTCTGAATCTCCTCTCATAGGAGTTTATTGGTATAACTCCATTGAGTTGAACAGAATTACTCCTGATTTACAATGATATAAACAAATGGAGAGTTGGACCCAGTGTGACCTCTCTTTTCCAAAGGACCTTGGTAAGATCACTTTAAGACCTAAATAGTGATGCTGCATGAGACGCTAATCTAATCCAATCTCCCCTGACTGGTCATTTTTCTAATGTAGATCAGACATTAGACCATTTCAAATGATATCTGCATCTCATAGTCTTCCAAAGATCTTGCCTGGGTCTACCAGCAAAGAGAGGGAAATGAGGCACTGATATTTCTAAAGTGTTAAAAATAAAAATGAAAAAGCAGCCTTTTTTACCCTTGAGACAGTCCTTATACATCATAAAGAAGTGCTGGAGGGTAAAAACAATTTTTCCTTGCTTTGGATTTCACTTTTAAACCACAACTAAGCTTTTAAAGCTTGAAACATGGATAGCGGGATTCCCTAAAATGGTAGATGCAATATGCTGGCAAATGAGGCATACATGCTCCTAGCCATATTAATAATATGTCAAGTGGGTGGAGGTCAATCAGCATACTTGGATTAGTCTCTCCTATTCTGTCAAAATTTATTTTACTGTGTAGAATATCTAATTAATTTGTTATTGTATAGTCATACAAAATAAGGGCTTGTCTACACAGGGAAATTGACTGAAATAGCTATTCCACAATAGCTCCCCATGTGATGCTTTTATTCCAGAATAAGAGTGCCTTTTTCTGATAAACTTTGGAAGTAGATTAAGGTAAACTGGAAAAAGGCACTCTTATTCCCGAGTAAGAGTATCCACATGGGGAGTTACTCTGGAGTAGGTATAATGCTTTAAATTGACACCCTTCCTTATTCCAAAATAAATGTGTGGGCAAGCCTTAAGAAATACATTCTCAATACCTCCCTGCAAAAGTTCACTCAATAGCAACCCAGTGGAAAACTCTGGGATAGTTACATCTTCCATAGTAGGTGTATATATATATTTTTAATCGTTACAAAGTAAAGCTAAAGAGACGGAATCAGCAGTCTGAATAAAGTCTGAAAATGTTCATAATATCTTACTCAGATGTTTTTCTTATGAAAATCTACTGTCTTCATAAACCTAAGAGTCCAAACTAATTCATATTTGAAGCTGAAGTTTTCCCTAAATCATTAGTGAGGAATGCATAGTCCATATGAAGTGTTTCTTCTCACTGACTCTCAAGATGTAATGGGGGGAAAAGCAACAAGGGGAAATATCTTGTACTGAGCAGGCACTTTTGCAACATTCTGTGTTTGTTGAGTGGAATTAAGTCTGAATAAGAGCAATGGAGGTTTATAATGATGATTACTAAATGGAATACCATTGATTTGTCAGAAAGACTGTTTATTTTATACTAAATACATTTCTTGAAGGAGAGCAAAGATGGGGAGAGGGATAGCTCAATGGTTTGAGCATTGGTCTACTAAACCCAGGGTTGTGAGCTCAATCCTTGAGAGGGCCACTTAGGGATCTAGGACAAAATCAGTACTTGGTCTTGCTAGTGAAGGCAGGGGGCTGGACTCAATGACCTTTCAGGGTCTGTTCCAGTTCTATAAGATAGATATGTCTCCATATATTATACTTAAAAGAGGCTGCTTATTTTTACATCTGTTTCACCTCTATCTAAAATTAAGAATATTTGTACAACAGGACCCTGCTTTCCTTAACTTCCCCCCATAAAATAGTGTCTGTACACTACACTTAAAGTTCAGTTATCTCTAGAAATTACTTTCATTTTTAAAAGTGACATAGTCATACTCTTATAACTATTTGCTCCCTTAATTTATATACTAGCTCTTCTCATATGCTTGTTGATCCAAGACTGTCTTTCACATATTTACACTTATTCTTAGTTCAGAAAAGCTAGGAGGTGAAATATAGAGATTTTAGCAGAGTAAATTCACAAAAAAAGGAAGATATAATTGTGAAAGATATAGGAGTTTAAGGACCAGATTCACTCGGGTGGTAATTCACTGGTGTAATCTGACCCCGTAGCCATGCTAATTTTCCTGGAAAGACCACCAAGTGTAAGGATGTCACAGGTGGCACTGGTCCTCTAAGAGGGAGAGGCTAGTGCACCTCTGTCTGGTCAGTGACCCTGGGCCCTAGAGGGAGGGAGATTGGATGAGTCGGATGTGAAAGTCAGTCAGGAGTGGGGCAGAGAGAGAGCAAGAGAAAGCACTTAAATGTGGGACTCTCGCTGCCTGAAAGAGAAGCTGCCGAGAGCAGAATGCTCTGCAGGCGCTCACTGGGACTAGGGAGACAGGGAGAAGCCTGGGTGGTGGAAGGAGGAGACTATGGAGCAAGAGGAAGGCTCAGGAGAGTGCCACTGTGCTGTACATGCAGCATGGAGCTGGGGAAAAAACAGGGAGGGACATGAGACTGTGATTAAGCCCAGGGTGGGTGGATATTGTTTGCACTGTTGCTTTGTTTGCGCTTTTGAACTCTAGAAGGGGACTCTGGGGTAAGCCTGAGAGCCCACCAGTCTGAAGGATGACTGAGACTGATGAAGAGCCTGGAGTCACAGAAGGAAGTGGAGCTCGAACCTTTTGAATTATGTTATTGAACTTTATTTGGGGATTTGTGGTGTCCATATTAATCAGTTACCTAATGACCTAGGTGTTATTACCCTAAGAGAATGTTGGAGAAGTATTCTTGAGGAATCTGAGAAGGGAAAACCAAGGGTACCATGCCACACCATGAGGGTTCACTCGAACATGGTGATCCTATGACAAAGGGTTACACTTCTGTTGGGTACAACTAACTTAGCCCTGTCTTGATGGGCTAACTCATCTGAGTTATCTTAACATGTTAGGAAAGTCTTCTTACAGCTCATTAATAAGCAGGCTAACTCATTTGAAACTGAAGTACAAGAACTCTGAACTGTGTTTTCACCTCCTTGGAACCTTTGTTGCCTGGGATATGTCAATGCATCTCTCACAGAGTGCTGATACTGTATAGGGCCAGTCCCCTGCTTGAAGCATCAGCAGGATTAGGAGAAAGCAAAGGTGAGTTTTAAGCCACTTTTGCACACAGACCCTGAGCTGTACTCTCTGCCCCACAGTGACATCCAAGAACTTGACCCCTATTTTCCGTAAGATGTGTTTATTTTAATCCTTGGGAAGGATATAGACACCTTTTTATTTTAATTTAGCATTGTCATGAAAAGAAAAAGAAAACCCCAATGTGTTTTGCCACATTGTGTCTGAACCATTATGCTTTTTACTTGCATGAAATATGAAAGCTATTGAAATTTAAAAGGAAAATATATGCATGGTCTATGTAAAAATATACCTTAGTATTTTAAAAAGTTCTGTTCTTCTGGTTTCAAGAAACTCCTTTAAACTCCAATTCAGAAGGTACTTATGAATGTGTGTAACTTTAAGCTTGTGAATAGTCCTACTGAGATCAATGAGACTACACACATGCTTAATTTACACACATACTTAAGTACCTTGCAGAATCAATGCCTTAAATATCTGGTGATCAGTAGGGCAGTCTGATGTCATTTACATTTTCTGTTTATTATATTTTAAAACTTTAAACAAAAATGTTGAATTACTCAAAGCCAGCGAATAGTGTACCTGGCTAGAGGTAACCATATTTCTGTCACTGTTACCTTCATCTTCTCTTCTCCCATTCTTTTAGTTTGTTTGTAACATTCTCATTTACAGCTGGCTGGAAATTTTCCAACAAAACATTTTTTTGGTCAGAAAATGATGATTCATCAAAATATTTCCCAGAAATATTTTGGCTCTGACAAACTTCCACCGAAACACAGGCAGGGTTTCAATAGAAACTTGTCCCAGACTGCTTGGGTAGGGTTACAACAGAAACCAGCCTCGTTTCCTGTCAGTTGGGGGAGTCCGCACTCCCAGGATCTGTGGTTCTGGGTCAGCTCTGCCATACAGACTGTTTCAGAGTTGGGGATTGTGAGACTTCCAAGGGTCCTGGATCCAGACTGGAACCCTGGAAATCCTGGGATCCCCAGCTGGAGAAAAGGACTCTCTAGGGCTAGGCTCCCTGCTTCATAGCAGGGGCCTGGGAAGCCCTGAGAATCCTGGCTTGTGTTCCTCACTGCACGGCAGGAAATCAGTAGACTACCCCCAACTCCAGAGGGCTCCCTCTGCAGGCTGGCACCTCCAGTTTGTTTCAGAAAAATTTAATGCAAATATTTAAATGTTTCTAAAATGAAAAATGTTCTGAATTTTCATTCCAATTCAAAATTTCTAGTTTTTATTTTGATTGAGAATGAAAACTTTTTTGAAATGTCAAAATTTCCTATAGAACAGAAAGAGTTTCAAACAGCTCTATTCATGTTGCATTAAATTAGACTGTAACCTTCATGGCAGGAACTGTTTCTCACTATCTGTTTGTACGTCAGCTAGTTCAGTAAGGCCCTTATCTTGATTAGAGCATCTGGGTGCTACTGGAATGCAAATAATAAACAGGGGAAATGTGCTAAAACTTCTGGAATAATAAAGCTCACGACATTTGGAACAGATGGAGTTTTGGAAAAATCAGAGGTTAAGAAAGATATATACCTGTCTTTTAACAACTGCTATCCTTCAAACAGCCTCCCATAGATCATCTCTTATTCCAACAGAGGACATTTTGTAGACACCATAGGCAACAAAGCTATTGGTTCTAGAACTATTTTTGGTTGCAAGTGGATGTTTTTTAATTCATCTCTCCACCCTCCGAGCAGTCCAAAACCAGGAATGGGACCTGGTTTCTTTAATTAGTTTCCTCTTGCAGAAACATTCCATTTTCCTCTCAGCTAGGCAGTCTTAACAAAATACCATTACAGCTTATCTTCAGTAAAACATACTAATTATAAACTGATAGAAACTCTTTTATGGTTCTCCTCAAAATGTGCTCACTTATGTTAGTGAAAGACACTGATCCTACTTTCAAGGATATAGTAGAAATATTGGGGAAGAGGCCCATTACCCTTCAGAGGAAAAAAGTAACCTGATGGTAAAAGCAAGGTTGTATCGTAAACAAAACATAAAGCACATGGGCCTATATTGTGCTCCAGCCAGTACAGTAGCACCGTGAGCCTCCTTATATCCATCCCTATGCCAGCTGTCTGCATGGGAACGGGTGCACAGAGCTTCTATTTCCTTCCATGGTGCAGGTGGTTGTGAAGAGGCTGAGCAGTATAACTGTGTGTGATGAGTCATCCCTGAGTTACCTCTGAGCCTGAGCCTGCTTAAGTCTGATGATTCATCCCTAAACCAGAGAGTGTGATGAGACATCAGAGGCAATTACCTGCAAATCTTGTGATAGGCCCCACAACATACAACCATGGTTCAGGCAAGTCAGGTGATCCCAAGGCAAGGATATAGGCTCATAAGAGAAGTGGTCCCCCCCCAGTCTGCTCAATGTCACCACCTGGGTAGGAATGATACTATTGCCTAGTAGTTCTAACAGACTGCCGGTGCTCTTGCTGTAGCTGTGCCTGTTTCCATGCTAGCCAGCCCCTGCCCCAGCCTGCATCTGCTCCTGCCTCAGCTGGCTGCCCAGTGATATGACACTGTGCCAGTCTGCATATATTATTCTGTGCCGAGCGGCAGGAGTACCAGGAGGGAGATCATAAGTATTTATGCAGTCCTTGGCCCATTGGGCTTGTGATCCATGAGTAGCATCCCTAAGTGCCATCATAATACAATTCTAATTGTGTGTCACAGTTCTAGGGGCAGCACAACAATGTCCTGTCCCTTACTCAGGGTGGATTGTTATCTCATGATCTAGCTCAGAGCTGACATTGAACTAGAAACCAAATTCTCTGCTGGTGCTACTGGGTTATGCTAGCAGACAATTTGGTCCTATGTATTTTAATCTACAGCTAGTGTGGGAGAGAACAATTACCAAAAGATACTTTCATGGAACTTTGATGATTTAGAAAAATATGCTGGAATCACTCCTCTCTCTCTCTCTCTCTCTATATATATATATAAGAACATACAAAAAACTATGTTAAAAGAAGTTGCAAAGTCAACAACTCAAAAGTTAGGAAGTGCCAGAATTAAGATGACCTGTGCAACTTTCACTCACCCTCTGCCCCTGGTGTGTATGAGTTATGATATCACTTTTAATTACATGCTTTCCTTTTTTTCTACAAGAGATCTGCCTCAATCAGTGCTCAGGATGCATAGTACTCATTGAATGGTTAGATCTTCCTCAAATTTGACATTTGATTTGAGTTCTTCTTCAAAGTTGATAGTAATGAATACAAATTGGAAGCTAGAAATTGTACAAAATTTATAAGGGAAGCAAAAGGACACAAGACAAACCCCATGGCTAGCAGATTTGGGACAACAAAAAGCCATTTTAAAGTATAGTAGGAACAAAAAAAATACTGATAATGGTACTGATCCATTACTAGCTGGAAATGGCAGAATTGTCAATAGTAATGTTGAAAAGGCAGAAGTGTTAAATTAATATTCCTGTTCTGTATTTAGGAAAAAACTAGATGATGTAATCATACCATATGATAATGGTAAAACACCTTCCATTCCAACAGTAACCCAGTAAGATGTTAAACAGCTGATACTAAAGTTAGACATTTTAAAATTGGCAGATGCAGATAACTTGCATACAAGAGATTTAAAAGAGATGGCTGAGGAATTTGCTGCACTGTTAATGTTGATTTTCATTAAGTCTTGGAACACTGGAGAAGTTCCAGGAGACTGGAAGAAAGCTAATGTTGTGCCTGATATTGATCCTGTGCAAAAATAATGGAAAGGTAATAGTGTTTGAAATAATATACATAGACTTCTTTAGGCATTTGACTTGGTTCTACACAACATTTTGATTAAAAAGCAAGAATTATACAACACTAGGTTGGCATACTTTAAATTGATTAAAAACTGGCTACCTGATGTGTCTCAATGTAACTGTAAACAGGGAATCATCAGGTGTATTTCTAGTGGGATTCTGCATGGATCTTGTCTTGGATGTTGTAGCAAAGGAGTGTAGCCTCCCTCGGAAACTGACAGTGAGGGAGCCAGATGCCCTCTGGTAGGTGGAACCAGGAAAGTTTTGGCCAACTTGCTGGAAGCAGAAGGATTGGACAGGAACAGGAAGTATTAGAGGTGGGCCCTATAGCTCAGTTGAGCTGGAGCTACCGAGGGAGACAGATGCTTCCAGCTCACTGCTGGAGCCAGAGCCTGAGGAAGACTTCTGCTGTCCTGAGGATGACCCAAGCTACCAGAACTGCCAGACAAGCCTGATGCAGAGTTGCTGCTGGGATTACCACAGTCAGTGTACCCCAGGAAGATGGAAGATGACCCTGGGGTTCAGGTACACCTTGAGTGGAGGGTAGGAAGTAGCCCGGGGCAGCTGACTGCTGTCTGGCTACATTGCTGCTGACTGTAGGTCAGCGTATTACAGCTAGATCCCTGCTGACCCAATGGCAGACCACTCTGCCACTCTTAGGGCCCTGGGCTAGGACCCGGTGGAGTTGTGTGGGGCCCCCTCCCCTCCTACACCCTGGGTGGCAGCCTCCCCACCTTAGGTCAGGAGGCCTATGTTAGTCTACTGTCTGCCAAGCAAGGACACTAGACTGCTTGGTGCTCACCCTTTGCCTGAGCCCCTAGACTACTTGGTGTTCTACCACACCAGAGGGCTTGGGGTCATAGGTGGCACTGCTCTACCCTGCCTGAGGGTTGGAGCCTTAGACTGCTTGGTGCCATGCCCTGCCTGCAGGCTTGGGCTCCTGAACTATTCACTGCTTTACCCCGCCAGTGGGTTTGAGCCTTAGCAACTGCTAACTTCCCCATTTTTTTAGACTGTTGTTCCTGGGGCATGACAGCAAAGGGACGTGGCCTCCCTCGGTAACTGACAGTGAGGGAGGGCCACACTAGCCTATAGCTGTATACCATTTAATATTTCTATCAATCACCTGGAAGAAGACATAAAATCATCACTGATAAAGTTTGTGGATGATATAAAGATTGGGAAAGTGGGAAATAATGAAGAGGACAAGTCACTGATACAGAGCGATCTGGATTAGTTGGAAAATTGGTGCAAGCAATGTGTGTTTTAATATAGCAAAAGGTAAAGTCATATGTCTAAGAACAAAGAATGTAGTTCATACAAACAGGGTGGGGTACTCTATCCTGGGAAACAGTGAGTATGTCTGCACTGAAAAAAAAAAAAAACCTAAAAACCAAAATAAACCCGCTGCAGCAAGTCTCAGAGCTCTGGTCGACTGACTCTGGCTGCTACAGGGCTAAAAATAGCAGTGTAAACATTCCTGCTTGGGCTGGAGCCTGGGCTCTGAAACCCAGGGAAGGTCTCAGAGCCCAGGCTCCATCCCAAGAAGGAATGTCTCCACTGCTATTTTTAGCCCTATAGCATGAGCCCTGCAAGTCCAAGTCAGTTGGTTGCTGCAGAGTGGTTGGTTCTTTTTGTTTTTGCAGTGTAGATGTACCCAGTGACTCTGGAAAAAGACTCGATAGGTTGGTGGGGGTGGAAGGTCATGATGGGCAATCAGGGGTGAAGAGGGCTAATGCAATACTTTGATATATAAACAAGGAAATCTCGAGTAGGAGTAGGGAGAGTATATTACCTCTGTATTTGGCATTAGTGATCGCTACGGGAATACTGTGTCTAGTTTTGGTGTCTACAATTGTTGATAAATTGGAGAGGGTTCAGATTAGCTTCCTTGTTGTAATCATAGCAGATTTCCTTAGAGGAGGTTCAAGAGTCCCACCATAAACTCCTAGATATTTTACACACTTCAACCTCTATGAAGATTGCCATTCTGGTCAATGAAGCTGTTATGGAGTCCACTAAGGTAGCTTGGCAAACTCCAGCTACCTCACTGCCTACCTGCAAGAGGGTGGATAAAAAGTATTATGTTCCAGCTATGGAACTGGAGTTCCTATTTGCTCACCCAGCTTCAAATTTCCTAGTAGGGGAGGTGATTAATGAACAAGGCAGACAACATAGCTCAAAGTCTACCTGTACAGTAAGGACCCACAAGAGGCTCAATCTTTTTGGTCATTCAATTCAAAATAGCAAACCATCAGGCACTCATGGTCAAATATGACATTTTAAACTATAACAAATTCAATTATTTTATTGAGCATCTGCCAGAAGAACATCAGGACCAGCTTAGGTCCATTATACAAGGGCGGTCAGCAAAGGGATCACTCCAGGCCTCCTTGGATGTGGCAGATGATGCACCATGGTCTATTTTCACAAGCAGTGAACATGAGACAAGCAGCTTGGATGCAGCTGTTAGGCTTTCCAAGAAAAGTTCAGAAAACTGTCAAAGACCTCCCCTTTGGCAGTCACAAGCTCTTTGCTGACTCAATGGATGATCTCTCCACACCTTAAAGGACTCGAGAGTCATGCTGTGATCCCTAGGGATTTACACTCTTGTAAATAAATAGAGATTTAGTATGTCTCAGATGGCACAGAGCCCCATATTCAACATATCATAGTCTAGACCCTCCGAACCCCCGCCAAGAGACTAAGATACTCAAAAGAAACCTCCTTCTACTACAGCTACATTTCTCAGCCATCCAGGTCCTCTAAGTGAGAGTTTTGATAGCTTGGTTGAGAGTCTTAACCATACAATTGACAGGGTCTTACAGCTGCAAAATCTTACCTCTTCTCCCTCATTTTGGATGCTGCCTCTCCCATTTTCAGGATGCATGGGAGCATATAACATCAGACTAATGGGTTTTGGAAGCCATAACATCTAGTTACACTATCCATTTCAAATCTATCCCTCCTACTCGTTCCCCCTCCACATCCCTCTGCAGGAACCCCTCTCATGATCAATTGCTTGAGCAAGAGGTGGCCTGTCTTTTATGTTTAGGAGCAATAGAACCAGTTCCAGTGAAAAGGAAGGGGATTCTATTCTATTCAAAGTAGTTTCTGATTCCCAAAAAGAATGGAGGGTGGAGGCTAATTTTAAACCTCAAGTCTCTAAACAAACAAAAATTCAGGATGGTGACCCTTGCAGCAATAATTCCTTCATTAGAAGTTGGAGATTGGTTCATGACTCTTGACCTACAAGATTCATATTTTTATGTCATTGTCACCCTTCACAGGAGGTTTCATATTTTCTAATAAACAACAAGCCCTACCAATACAGGGTGCTCTCTTTTGGCCTCTCTTCAGCACTGAGGATACGGTAGATTCTGGCTGTAGTTGCCACTCACCTATGCTGTTTGGGTATAATAGTTTTCCTGGACTTTGATGATTAGTTGATCAGGGGTGGATCATATCAGGAAATATTGACATTAGTAAAGATCGCGTTCCCTTTTTCACAGCCTGGGCCTTCAAATCAACCTCAAAGTCTGTTTTGACTCCACTACAAAATCTAGATTTCATTGGAGTTTCCCTGGATGCAGTGACAGCAGATTTCTCGCACTAGAAAATCTCATCTCAAAAATTCAGGGCAGTCCACAAGCAACACTGCTGGGAGACATCAGCTTGCCAGTTTAGCATTCCAGATAACACCTCTAAGGTCTACAAGAATGGCTCTGAACATTTTACAAACCAAGCACACACAGTCTAGGTAGATTACTGTCTGTTCCCCAGTAGGTTCTACAATCACTTAACTGGTGGAAGGACCCGACCGAAACCTGCACAGGCATTCCATTCTTGCAGATTCCCCCTGTTGTAGTGATAGCATCAGATGCTTCACTTTGGGCTGGGGCAGGGGTGGGGTGCAAGGTATCTTTTGGAATAGAAAGCTGTCAAAAATGCTTTCCTATGCTTTCTACTGCTAATCAAACTGAAGTTAGTAAAGATAACAAACTGTGTGACTTGCAGGTATTATATCAACTGTCAGGGATATGCACATTCCCCATCTCTCTGTGATGAAGTAATAAAACTCTGGTTGTTAAATAGCCAACCACAAAGTCATCTCAACTTCTTACCTCCCAAGTATTCTGAACACCCTGGCAGACTTCAGCAGACGTTTCTTCCTAAATTACGAATGGGAACTGAACTCCAGAGTCCTCCCCAAAATAGTTTTAGCCTGAACGTTCCGGGAGGTCAATTTGTTTGCCGCAGCAGTCAATGCAAAATGCATGAGGTATTGCTCCAGAAGGAGTCTCGATCCCCAATCCATAAGAGACATGTTCCTCATCTTGTGGATAGAAGGATTTCTCTATGCATAATCACTGAAACTGTTATCGTTAATGGTTCTCAACAAGACTGAGCCAGAGTAATATTGATTGCACCACCATGGCCAAGACAGGTCTGGTGTCCTTATTTGATCAGACTCATCTCTTGTCCTTCTTGGAGGTTTTTGATCAGTCCTTGTCTATTGACCCAGGATACCAGTTGAACACTTCACTTCAACCTGCAGGTTCTGAAGCTCCAAACATGGTCCCTCAAGGGTTCTCAGGAATAGAGAGATTTCGTTCATCAGAAGTACAACACACTTTATTAAATAGTAGAAAAGAATCTACAAGAAATACTTACGTCCAGAAATGGAATTATCATCATCTTTGGTGTAACAGTCATGTCATTTCACTGACTCGCTCTTCTTGTCCCACAGTATTGGATTACCCATTGGAATTGAAAACATCGAGTGTTTCTGTGAATTCTGTTAGGGTTCACTTAGCAGCAATAATGGCTTTTCACACATCCATAAGGTGTTTTCCGCCCCCAATCTTTGCTTACCCAACTACGGCAAGATTCCTAAGAGATTTATCAAATATCTCCCCACAGATCAGAGCACTGAGACTTGAACCCAGTACTTAATTGCCTTATGAAACACCCTTTTGAGCCACTAGTTATATGTTCTTTATTAGATTTATCAATGAAGACAGCCTTCCTGGTGGCAATCACTTCTGCTGAAGAGTGAGAGAACTGGGGGCCTTAATGGCAGATCTCTGCCATTTATGGTATTCACCAGAGAGAATGTGTCGCTACAGGCACATCCAAGATTTTTACTTAAGGTGTCCTACTCAAGAAGCCATATTCTGTGTCCTACATATCAGGCATTAGCCTTCTACCTAGCTAGCACCAAGCCACTTAGAAGATCTCCAAGACTACGTATCCTTTGTGGACAAAAGCAAGGATTTAGTAATGTTGAAACAGAAGTTATCAAAATGGATCTCCAGTTTTATTAAGATTTCGTCACAACAGAACTTCCATTCAGCCATCTTCGAGAATGACTGCACATTCCTCAAGAGCACTATCTATATCTTTACTTAAAAATGTACCAATTGTAGACAGCTGTAGAGTGGCAACTTGTTTGTATTTTTTCTAATCATTATTCCTTGGTACCTGTGGCAAGATCTGATGCTGCTGTAGGCAATGCAGTTCTCTCTTCTGTATTGGACTCTGCTCTGGACCTTCTACCTCCTTAATGGGGGTACTGCTCGGGAGTCGCCTGAAGTGGAACATCCACAGCAACACTGTCCCTGTGGGTGGGTCCGTCTGCTACTTGCCCTCCTTCTCCTTTTGCTTCAGAATCTCCCTTGTGGGTCTTTGAAGTAGAGAGGAAACTAAGGGCAGTTCGCCCATGCAACCTTATATAGCTTTAGCACGAGGTATGAGGATGTGTGTGGTTCATGCATTAGCCGAATGGGCACTACTACTAAAATCTCCAAACAAAGGTGCAGGTGCCCCTGAAGTGGAGTACCCATGGGGGGGACACAGCTCAAAGAATTCCAGTTAATGCAGGAGGAGAGTAACCTCTCCATCTCTATATTCCCAATTTTCAGCCATCTATGTACACACCTATCAATTAAGTAATATGCCACAGGATCTTAGAGAATCTAGAGTTCATAATGCATATAAAACTCAAGTTATGGTTGCAAAGTTATGGTTCAAGAAAGGTAATAGGCACTCTCTCTTCTATCAGTTTTATCTATATTCAAAAGAGCATAATGTAGCTGTTCCCAGTATCCTGGCAACTTTATTGTTTTCTTCCATTACTGCTGTGTAGTAGACATTATTTATTTATTATATAGATTAAGATTATGCTCCCTCTAGAGAATGAAAAGGAGAATGAGGAACAAGGCAGGCATGTTTTCTTCACAAGGAGGTTGAAATAGTAAGATGATTTTTTGCCTGGTTTATAGAGTAGTAAGCAGATTACTTCTGTGGTAAGCTGATGTGGCTCTGAGAATGAAATGATCTTGGCCAGAATCCTACATACAGGTATATAGTAACTTCTGGAAGCAGAGGGCTAAATGTTTGCTATGAAAGTTTCTGCAGAGATAGAGAAGGATTAGGTCACTGATATTACTTCAAACAGATTTCAGTTTACAATCTACTTTCTGGTTTTCTTATTCCAATTAATGCCTCCTAATGTTCCATACTTGCCCCACAGATACCATAATAGAAAACATTCACTTTTTGACTAAAGTGGTTGCATTAATTCAACCCAAATGCATTGTGCCAATCAATAGGCCTCCTCTGCTCTCCAGACAAATGATCATCCAGAAAGTTGGAGCTTTCTTTGTTTGAGACAACTATCCAAGGTCCTGATCAACACTATTGAGAGAGATTCTGTTTCTATCCAAACTTATCACAGAATAGGTATTTTCCAACTGTATAGCCATTCATGATTTTGTTTGAGTCTCCATGGTTTACAAACTAGGCTATTTGGAAGGTACTGGACATGTCAGAGTTGTTTCATTTTTCTAGGATTCTGGAGTGTTAAGCAACTAGTTTCTAAACTTTCAATATCAATAAAGTAAAAAAGAAGTAAATCATTATTATTGGTGGTGGTAGTAGTGTCTAGTGATCCCAACTGTAACTTGGTTCTCATTGTGCTAGGCATTGTACAAAAGCATACAAAAGAGACAGTCCCTGTCCCAAACAGTTTACAATCTATGTAGATGAGGCAGACAAAGATGGGAGGAGAAATAGTAATTCTTCAGCCCAGGCAGCGAGGCATTCATGGTTAAAGGCTTTTGCCTTTGGAATTTGCTCTTTTTGGCACTTGGCAAGACCCCAATTTGATGAACTTTAGGACAGACATCAGGCTCACTTATTTTGTTAGTGTGATATTATGCCCCATATTCTTCATAGAAATATTGTTATGATATGAATATGGCATAACTAAGATATGTTTTATGCAAGATGGGTCACGTGAGGTATCATTGGAAAGGTTATGATTTACTGGATGTGATTATCCTATTTGTATGCATGTATCATTTCTGTAGCTGAAGTTAGAAATATGGACTATGTATCAATTACAAAAGTGCTTGCACCTGGGGAACGCCCACCAGACAGTAGTCAATCAGCCTGGAGGAGCCATTAGGAAGGACAATAGGACTTTGAAGATACTAATATCCCTCCTTCCTGAGAAGTTTCCTGGGATGCTGCTCTGACACTGCAGGGTCAGGTGATCATGTCAGTTGGTACTGGACACCATCTTGTACTTCTAGTGTTTTTCCATTAAGAGGGGGCGGGGGTCAAACTGGGAAACAAAGGATTCCTGCCATATGCAAATCCTAATTAAGGCTGAGGAATGAGTTAATATTGGTTCTTGTCCACTGCCTCCCAGCTCAAGAAGGAAGACTGCTGAAAGCACCTGAAGAAACAAAGGAACTAAGCTGGGGACGGGGGGTAGGGGCTGAGCCCAGGTGAGAAAAGTCTAGCCTGTGAAAGGAATACCTGGAGACTTGAGCTTCAAGCAGTGCAGTTACCTTCAAAAAAATCTGCAACCTGCATAAAACAACATTTAGGATGAGAATTTGCTACTATTAACAAGTAAATTTAGTGTAATAAGCTTAGTTTGCATGTTTTGTTTTATTTGCTCAATAATCTGTTTGCTGTCCCTTATAATCACTTAAAATCTACCTTTTGTAGTTAATAAACTTGTTTTTTGTTTATTCTAAAACCAGTTTATGTAACTCATAACTGGGGGGCGGGGGGGAAGAAAGCTGTGCATATGTGCCTCCACACTGAGGGAGGGGCAGATTTCCTGAGCTTACGCTATATAGATCTCTGTGCAGCGCAAGACAATATAATTTTGGGTTTGAATCCCAAAGGAGGTGTGCACTTGAGTGCTGGGCAATCTCCGAGCTGAGTCTTCCCACATAAAGCTGATCTCAGTGTCTGTGTAACTTTTTGCAGCGGGGTGTGTTCCTACTTGTGTGTGTGTGTGCTGGAGAAGGCTTGAGGGCCTGGCATAGCAGGACAGCGTGAGGGAGCCCAGGCTGGTGGAACGGGTGGGCTCAGTGAGACCCCAGTATATCAGGTGGCACCCTGGATTGAGGGAAACAACCCTTCAGAGTTAGATTTTGGTTTTATTTTGTTTTCTGGTGTGGCTTTGGTCGTTGCTCTGGATTAGACCCCTTCAAACAGCTGATCTGCCAATGTAGGATGATGACAACTTCAGTTGTGGTCATTTAAGTATTATTTGATCCACCTACTGTGGGTAGCATATGTAACTTATTTTTGTTTTATTTTAGTTTTTGTAACAAAATGCCTACCCACATGGTGATAAGTACTATAAAGTTAATTAAATCTAAGTACCTCTCCATCCTCTATGAAAAAGCTATTTTGTGACTTGACTTAGCAGTATTTCTCAATGAAACTCAAAAGATATCCCTAAGCTTTATATAGCAACAGTCTTCCTTTTCTCCAGTGGGAAGAATGTTAATGTCATAAATGTTTCAACTCCAATACCAAAAGGTCCACTGAAACTTCATGTAGCCTTGCAAAAATGAATTGTGTAATCATACAATGGGATCTAACATTTAAAGAGCTGATGTGACTCACTGGAGTTCCTGAATTTAACTGTCTGACAGAACGGATTGGGTATTCTTCCTCAACTCGTCACCTGAGATATGTAATAGGGCACAGTGTAGAAGTCTAATAAATTCATGGGTCTGATTCTTGTTTGGACTAAGGCCCCTTTGCACTTCCCTAGCAGTGCAAAGAGTCCAAAATGTGGGTTAAACTGTTCAACTTCCTTACCCTCATTTTCAAGCCCCTTTGCACTGCTAGAGTGGTGTAAAGGGACAATGGTGCAAATAAATATCAGGCCCATATAAAATAAATTTAAAGTGCTTGATGTTGGTATACTTAGAGACTAAGGGCCTGCTGCTGCAAAGTGCTAACCACTATGTGAGGTGCTCTCAACAGCCAATTATCTTGTTTGGGAATTGAGGGTGCTTAGTACATAGGATGATCCTACACTAAAGCCCAATGCGCATACCTCTGAAGGAAGGATTATAGTGTTCTACCACTGCCGAACGATTGGAGGATTTAACTACAGCTTGTGAGAGTAATCTTGTTTGATTTTGCTAGCCATCCTACTTGCTAAGGTCATGCTGCCCACCTCCTGTGAGTCAGCTGGAGGAGATAAAGTTTTAATTGTGAGGGGGGAAGTCTTAAAAAAATAAAAAAGGAAAAGAAAAAGAGGAGCCTTCTATCATACCAAATATCCCTGACTAATTGTAGAACCTACCTTGCTTTACATTTCAGCTTCTTCATACCGTTTGATGCTTTAGCAATCAGATTGTAAAACAGGAGATCAGTATAAATAAAATCAATACAAACAAACTAAAATCTAGTACTGTATGCCAAAGCATTTCCATAGAAACCCACTACAGTCTAAACAGAGATAATGGGGAAACCATAGGAACTGTAGAAAAATGTTTGCATTCTGCAGTTATACTCCCTCTTTTTTCCCCAGTACATTCACCCCTGGCTTACAGAAGATGCACACACTTACAAGAGAAAGTAATTGTAAATGGTTGATTTCAAACTGTCAAAAGCCAGACTACACGAACTTCACATGGAAATTACAATCAGAATTTACGATGCTGTGACTGGGTATTACAATACACATGGTAAGCCCACCTGCTGTTCTGGAGTAACCTGACAGAGGACTAGGTTAGTAGTAACTCATAGGCATAACAGGATGATTTAAAGGCATTATGGAAATTGTCTAACCTTTTCCAACCAGGTATAATCATCTGGTGTTAAGAATACTGGTAGCAGCCAGCAGACCATTCACTCTATGATTCCCAGTGTTCTAAGACCACTTGAGCTGAGCTAGTCTTAGGACTTGTATACACACTGTAGCAATGCACACTACAGGAGTGTAATTTCTAAAGTGCACGAATGTGTTGCATCTTGGGGTACGTCTACCTGAGGTGTTGCATCTTGGGGTACGTCTACCGATCCCCAATCGCACTGCCGTCGACTCCTGTACTCCACCGCGGCAAGAAGCGGAAGCAGAGTCGACGGGGGAGCGGCGGAAGTCGACCCCATGCCGTGAGGATGCGAGGTAAGTCGACCTAAGATACGTTGACTTCAGCTACGCTATTCTCGTAGCTGAAGTTGTGTATCTTAGGTCAATCCCGCCCCCCAGTGTAGACCAGGCCTTGGTCTGTGCACACTAAAAAGCTCCCTAGTACACTCAGTTCCAGTGCCCGACTCCACCTTTCCCTGGAGTAGCTGTTACAGTGGAAAACCAGTTTTGCCCCTTTAGCCCTGTGCTGCAAGAAGCATGCCCAGCTGCTCAGTGGGGATGGTGCATGTGCAGTCTGGTCAGCACTAGATGTGAGAGGCTTATGCATGCTCAGTGAGGATGGGTTCTTTAGAGATTTTAGTAGTGAAGGTCTAGCAAGTCTCTACAGAGCATCTGCATACTGCAATTTTTCAAAGGCTTATAACTTTGCCACATTTTCACAGAGGAACAAATAGCATACCCCCAATGCAATGGATATTCCCTTGTCACATTTTAAGCATGGGGGGCTAGAGCTGTTCAAAGAACAGGTCATCAGAATTTTTTTAATATGAGCAAAACACCATATTCTTCATTTACCTGGATATTGGAAATGACCTGTAGCTCTAAGAGTATGTTTACAAGTAACAGCAGTGAATAAGCAGCAATTGAAGAGATAGTAGGCAGGTGTGTGCACAGAGAAAGAGGGTGCTTGGTGGTGTTGCTATCCGACCCAACCAAAAGCAGAACAGAAAACCTGGCTATACACAGTCTTCTCAATGACACTTAACCCCCCCCCCCCCCCCCAAAAGTTAGCACATGCTATTTAAAAGATGATCAGAATTAAAAAAAAATAGCGCATTTAAAAAAAAAGTTGATAGCATCCCTTTCACTTTTGTCAGAGTTGCAGTATGTTCTAATCAATAAACAACACACTATTAATGAAGCATTAATTTCAGTTAAGAATATTTATTTTACTTACCTCAAAAAGATAATCCCCTATATATTGCACAGGATAATATGGAGCCTCAAAGAGATGTTCCTCTCTCTCTATGGTGACACTTTTATCATCAGTGAATACATGAGTAACAGCTCTCACTTCCTTTTGTGGTGGATATATAATTGCCTTTCCAGCTTCTAGAACTCTAAATATATATATATATATATATATATACAGTTTAAAATATATATTTACTTAAAATATAT
The DNA here is from genome assembly GCF_002925995.2 of Terrapene triunguis. Lineage (NCBI taxonomy): Eukaryota > Metazoa > Chordata > Testudines > Emydidae > Terrapene > Terrapene triunguis. The sequence continues at coordinate 32,469 of NW_020697086.1, forward strand.
ATTTATATATATCTCACTTAAAGAGGGAGAGAAAATTCAGCCTGAGGCAGATCCCTGGCGTATAAAACTTCATCCCAACCAGTTAAAGTTTGACAAAGATACAAGCAACTGAAAATACTTCCCATCACTGCCTATAATTTAAAACACAATCCATTTGATTTATATGCTGTAACACTGGACACACAAATGTAAACTCCATCCCTGCAGCATGCACAGCCTCAGCACAGGCCTCTACGGAGATTGTAAACTCTGTTGCTCCTCAGCGGCTTCCATCCCACTGTGACGTGACTCAGAACATTCAAGTGGAAGGACCCACAGAATAAATGTGACAAGTCCCATTCCCTGGGCAAGGCCCTGACTGACTGCATCCCTCTGACACGCGCTGTGCATTACTGACAGGGGAAAATGGCCATATTTAAATTTTCATATGGTTCAAAAAATATTAAGATGTTTAAAAAAAAAAGTGAATGGTACAGAGTTTAAGCATAGAAGTTTCTGGTTATCAGGGAATAACGTACATATTATCAAATTTGGTTTAAGATTGGATGGCGTAAGGAATACATAATCTGCAATATCCCCAATTGGGGGTAAAAGGTTAACGGGTCAAAGTACAGACATTGAGATATGAGGGTATGTTGTTCATATAATGGCTATGTTCAGGTGTGGAGTATAACGAGTGGATACGATGATTAGGATGGATTGACCCTCATTTGGTGAGATTTAACCTTCAGTGAGATTATGGTTCCAGTTCATATGGTCCAACAGAAAGAGTCTCTCAGTCCCTTTCTCAAGGTCGATTCACAATGTCGCTCTGGCTCACGCCTCCTGGTGCTGTCGGTGGCTGGTGATGTGTTCAGAGTAGATGTCCCTGGACCATCGGATGGCATCTGAGACCCTGAGGCACCACTTAAAAATTTTATTAAGATGATGTTAAAAAAAAATAGTGAACAGAGTTTGAGCATAGAAGTTTCTGGTTATCAGGGAATAATGTACAGATTATCGAGGGTGCAAAGTTTGATTTAAGATCAGGTGGCATAAGGAATACATAATCTGCAATATCCCAGATTGGGGGTAAAAGATTGATGGGTCAAAGTACAGGCATTGAGATATGAGGGTATGAAGTTCATATAGTGGCTATGTTCAGGTGTGGAGTATAATTATTAAACTCAAATTTATGCCTAAAGGCTAAAGTGCTCAGCCCTGCTCTGATTGCTCATGGGTAGTTCTGTCATCTAAGAGCAGCCAAACCACTTTGATGCCTCAGCTCTGGGGGTGACTGGCTGATTGTCCTCAAGGGCCAGTCTCTGGGGGACCATGCTTGCACCCGCCCAGCGCACTCTGTCTGAACCTCTGATTTCACTGGTCCCTGCAATAGTTTCATTGAGATTCCGGGGATTCCGGTAGGTTGCCTCGATCAGACCCCTAAAATGGCATCTTCTCGTACGAAGGTGGCAAGAGCCGTAGCCCGCAAAGAACTGGGGCTGCGACCAGGCGACCCCGCCAGCCCTGAGGCACCGCCCCTCACCCGCTGCGCGCAAGCGGGGCCCCACCCCTCCCAGATTCCCCGAGCAAGCCCCGCCCCTCTCCCCTATGACGCAGAGGCAGCTCAGAAGCGTCAGGGCGAGAAGCTCCACTTCCGGGTTCCTTGCTGCGTCTGTGCGCGATGACGTCATATCCACAGACCCCGGAAGTGGAACTCGAAATTGGCAGCGGCGCCGTGAATTGCGGAGAGGAAACAGCCAGGAGAGGTGGCGCGTGTCCCGGTAACGGCGCCTCGCCCCGCCCCACCCCGCCCCGCCCGGCCCTTGCGGGACAAGGGGCACCAGGTACGTGGCGCTCCGTCGTGGGGGGCGTGGGGAATGTGTTCTTGCCGCGTCCCCGCGCTGCTGCTGGAACCACAGATCGACAACCCCCCTTCCCCCCCCCCGTTAGTGACAGCGACTCCCCTGCGCGGGGCACCTGGTGCCAGATCGTTCAGTGGCCAGGGCCGCCCCTCACCAGAGAGAGCCTGTGGCGCAGCCTGCCCTGGGGAGTCGGGCTCCAGTTCCCTCCGCCGCTCTACACCCGGTGCCCCCGGCTGATAGTGTCACACTGGGGGGTGTCTCCTTCCATCTCCCAGCAGAGCGAGCCCGGCTCCCTCTCCAAGATTGTCACATTGGCCAGAGCCTCCCCCGCACGCACCAGAGAGAGCCCCCCGTCATACCCTGGAGAGGGCCCGAATTCCCGTCTCCCTCCCTACACACCTACATGGTCACAGTGTCCCTCGCCCCCGGAGGCTTCCCGCGCCCTGTAGGGGAAGTCAAAGTAGCCAGACCTTTCCCAGAGAGGTCGAATGTCCAAGTGTCAAACTTATTCCTGGAATGATATGGTGCTTGGGTTGCATGTGTCCCCCAGACTTCCCCGATGATGGAGGTAGGCTTATTATTTCTTATTTGCATTGTGGTAGTGCCTAGGGGCCAGGGTCCTGTTGTGCTAGTCATGGCACTAACATGTAACAAACATGTAATAGACCCTGCTCTGAAGAAGTGGTTTTTTTACCCACGAAAGCTCATGCCCAAATAAATCTGTTAATCTTTAAGGTGCCACCGGACTCCTCATTGGTCCTGCCCTGAAGAGTTTATGGTCCAAGTTTGTACAGAGATTAAGGGTAGAATATGCTCCTTATGTTGTAGCTATACATATGAGGCCTGACACTGCAAATACTTAACCACATGAGCAACGCTGTTAGTTTGTAGGGGACTCCTCACATTCTTACCCATTTGCAAGAGTGAGCCTTTTGTAAAGGTAGCACTGTATTGAAGCAATTTCAATCTGTGAGGGAAAAATTGATGACAGGTTGTTCTACAGCCCAGGTTCTTTCTGCTCTCACTTATATGCTAATTTCAATAATTGTCCATATAAATCAAACAGTTGTGCAGTTAACATTTGGAAAATGATGTTCTCAAAATGTTGTTATTAGACTTCGGGTTTGTTTGCAAACAAAAGTTGTATTGCTTTAACTATACCAGAGTATTGAAAGCCACTCTTCTTCCTCAGTGTGGTTATCGTTATACAGTGTAAATGTGTTCTGTACTGGTATATATCTGTTCCTGTACAGTAAGGATAATGAGTTATACTGGTGTAAGTCACATTTATACCATTACAGCTGCATCCACTTGAAAGGCTGTACTGGTTTAACTATATTGGTAAAAAATCATACCATAACTGACAAAAACTGTGTGTAGACCAGGCCTTAAGAGTTAACACTCATTTGAGTTGAGTGGAGACAGTTATCAACTTACAGAGCTGTTTAGTCTGTTTGCAGACTCAGGAAAATTACACAGCTTCAGTTTTCAATTGATTTATCCTTAGTTCATATTTGGAAGATTTTCTTCACAACTATAAGGGCTAGAGACTTATTTTTTTAAGCATCTTTGATTCTGAGGAACTTGTTTGTTGTTGTCATGTGGGTCTGTTGTTTGACATTACTGCTCTTTCCCATCCAGACAGAGTCAAAAAAGTCATGCCCCAGTCATGGATAGAGAAGATGCGCAGATCCTCCTCTCCACCCATGGAGCAGTAACTGTGGCTTAACTCCCTTCTTTACCCATAGAACTGAAAGCAGTGTGTCAGAGCCTCCCCTCTCCCCACCAGCAAGCGAGAATCACAATGGCCAGGGTCTCTCTCTCGCTCTCTGAAGAGAGAGAACACAAGCAAGTCACAATTGCCAGTGCCTCTCCCTGAGAGTAATACTGATTATTGTCTTCTCTTCTTCCTCCCCATTGAGTAATATGAATCATAGGGTCAATGCTGCTTCTTTACTCTCCCTGATGACAGTAATAATAATTTCTTACTCCCTGGTGAATTATTGCCAATCCCTTTTGCCCCCTACTGGTAAATGTTGGCCTGTTCTTCCCCTCCCCAGTGAGTAATAATAGCTATTGTCCTTTTTTCCCATCAGAGTAATACTTGTCAGTATTAATGGTTATTGTTCCCTGTCCCCCAAAGGAGTAATAATGGCAACACTTCTTCCACATGCAGAGGTTTTTAATGGTGAATGTTACTTTCTTCACTCCAACCCCTATAGTACTGTAGGTTTGTATTGTAGTTTAACGTTTTGTAAATACATGCTTTTATACACTGATGAAATAAATAAGCTCGTTGTATACCTGGGAGGTATTCTGAGTTTTTTCTTTAACTTCAGAAAGAGGTACTAGGTGTATCCATCCAAAGCCTTGCTGTACTAGAGGGTTGCACTTGTACCTTTTTTCAGTCCACACTAACCATCCTATTTCAAAATATCGACACAAAATGTACCATCGCTGTTGCAATAACTGCATTGTGCATCATGCAGTTTGCAGCCCAGGTCCCTGAAGCAGGGATTTTTAGAATTAGCTAGCCCTATTTTGAAAGATGATGCATTATTTTTCTCAAAATATAGAGTATGAAGTAACATTTCTCATTGTACATGCTATTTTTTATTTTGTAAAATTACTTGGCAGTTTTCTATTTTATAACAATACAGTTCATAGGCATAAAATCACACAAGCTGCGGTAACTCAAAACTAGTAAGTAATCAGACAAGCACAGGAGATACCTGACATTGTGCACTGGTTGACCAAGGGATTGTAGGAGCACTGTAGAATTGTGCTGGGAGCGCCAACAGCAATGGGGAAGCTAGAACACCAATACTTTTGGTTTACACTAGCCCAGCCAATGGTACAGTGGCCTGATGCAGGATATGATAGTGACAAATCTTGCTTTGAACAGTCACAGTTGTAGTGATGCATCTTTCTAAAAAAATTTATCTTCACTTTTTTAGTCTCTACATCATGCCCTGCCCCTAAAACAGCTGTTCTTCACAGAAAGAAACAGAAGTCCTGCTAGTTTTACTTCTGCTTCAGTTTCCTGTTGAGAGGCAAACGAACAGTAGTGTGAAACTTATGCAGATCACATCAGTGCAACTGCTGTTCTGTTATTGGTAAGCTGTGTACAGGAGCCACAGAGGTATCAAACTGATGCTGCTAGGCCTGGCTTTGATACTTCTACACATAGCTGTTCCACACCGGGAGTGGCAATACAATTGATTGGATTCATTTTCTTTTTTTAATTTTGTAAGCTCTTTGTTCTCTTCGATCAGCAGAAAAGTTAAAGGATAATGTCAGTTTCACTAAATGGCTGCTGGGGCCCTCTTATCCAAGGATTGGCTATACAGTTCTGCAAGACTTGATCCTTATGTGTTAGTTAACTTTCATGTAGGCTGTAAGATGAACATTACAAGAGATGTACTTGGAGGACTGGACAACCCAGGACAGTGGTAATAAGAACAGAGAGCCTTTTCTAGGTTGCTGGTCACTTCGACTAGTCAAAAATTTACTGTGTGATATCTATTTGGCCTATCTGAAATGGACTAGTAATTTCAACCTAATCCAGTTCATTAGAGGTGGTCCCTCCAGTTCAGGTTAGCAGTATGTTGATGAATCAATATAGGGAAACTTACAGGTCACCGCCCTTAGAAGTCTCCCTATTTATCTACAGGTAAACTATCTCTGTGGAAGTCATTCTGTCAGCCTTGATTATTATTAAATTCCCAAGAAAAGAAATAGCTGTTTCTGGAAAAGGGATAACGACTGAACATAATGAACAAAACCGTCAACTTACATAGATGCTGTGATTCCACTGAGGGAATGCTGTAGTAAAGACTGAGAAGGAGTTTCTGTTTTACTATGTAGCCCCTTCTGTCTTTTTTTTTTCTACTGTTTTAATGCCATTTCTCTTAAGACTATGCTACTTAATTTTTTGTGTGGTAATTTAAATGACCATATAATGGATGCTTTTGCACTACAGTATGTAGGTAGGTAAAGTACTCCCTTACTCTACTTTCAACTATTGGAAACTTTCTCTAATATTCTGCCAAGTATTAGAGGGGTAGCCATGTTAGTCTGTATCCACAAAAACAACGAGGAGTCTGGTGGCACCTTAAAGACTAACAGATTTATTTGGGCATAAGCTTTCATGGGTTAAAAAAAAACACTTCTTCAGATGCATGGAGTGAACATTACAGATGCAGGCATAAATATACTGACACATGAAGAGAAGGGAATTACCTTACAGGTGGAGAACCAGTGTTGACAAGGCCAATTCAGTCAGGGTGAATGTGGTCCACTCCCAGTAATTGATGAGGAGGTGTCAATACCAAGAGAGGGAAAATTGCTTTTGTAGTGAGGCAGCCACTCCCAGTCCCTGTTCAAGCCCAAATTAGTGGTGTTAAATTTGCAAATGAATTGTAGCTCTGCAGTTTCTCTTTGAAGTCTGTTTTTGAAGTTTTTGTTGTTGAAGGATGGCTGCTTTTAAATCAGTTATTGAATGTCCAGGGAGATTAAAGTGTTTTCCTGCTGGCTTTTGTAAGTTACCATTCCTGATGTATGATTTGTGTCCATTTATTCTTTTATGTAGACACTGTCTAGTTTGGCCAATGTACCCATATGGCAGAGGGGCATTGTTGGCACATGGCACATATCACATTAGTAGATGTGCAGGTGAATGAGCCCCTGATGGTGTGGCTGATGTGGTTGGGTCCTCTGATGGTGTCACTAGAGTAGATATGGGAACAGAGTAGGCAACAGGGATTGGTTCCTGGGTTAGTGTTTCTGTGGTGTGGTGGGTAGCTGCTGGTGAGTATTTGCTTCAGTTTGGGGGGCTGTCTGTACACGAGGACTGGCTTGCCTCCCAAGGTCTGTGAGAGTGAGGGATCGTTTTCCAGGATAGGTTGTAGATCGTTGATGATGTGCTGGAGAGGTTTTAGTTGGGGGCTGTATGTGATGGCCAGTGGTGTTCCGTTATTTTCCTTGTTGGGCCTGTCCTGTGGTAGGTGACTTCTGGGCACCAGTCTCACTCTGTCAATCTGTTTCCTCACTTCCCCAGGTGGGTATTGTAGTTTTAAGAATGCTTGATAAAGATTTAGTAGGTGTTTGTCTCTATCTGGAACAAATGTGGTTGTATCTTAGGGCTTGGCTGTAGACAATGGATCGTGTAATGTCTGCAGAGCTACAGTTTATTTGCAAATTTAACACCACTAATTTGGGCTTGAACAGGGATTGGGAGTGGCTGCCTCACTACAAAAGCAATTTTCCCTCTCTTGGTATTGACACCTCCTCATCAATTATTGGGAGTGGATCACATCCACCCTGACTGAATTGGCCTTGTCAACACTGGTTCTCCACTTGTAAGGTAACTCCCTTCTCTTCATGTGTCAGTATATTTATGCCTGCATCTGTAATTTTCACTCCATGCATCTGAAGAAGTAGGTTTTTTACCCACAAAAGCTTATGCCCAAATAAATCTGTTGGTCTCTAAGGGCTTGTCTACACTGGCAATTTACAGAGCTGCAACTTTCTGGCTTAGGGATGTGAAAAAACACCCCCCTGAGCACAGCAAGTTTCAGCACTGTAAAGCGCCAGTGTAGACAGTGCACTAGTGCTGGGAGCTACACCTGTCATGGAGGTTTTTGTTTTTTTTTTTTTTGAGCTTTAGTGTTGCCAGTGTAGACTAGCCCTAATATTCTGGTACCTGTCCTTTAATCACTGCCCTTCTGCTTTCTTCAGACTGCCTTCTCGGTTGCCATAGTCATTCCTGGATATAAATATGTTAATCTCAGATCCATTAATACGTGAATGTGACATCACAAGTAATTAATGGATATGGCATTGCACTTGCTACTCTGATTATATTTTTTCCCCAAGTTGCCTTTATGTAGCAGTTACCTAAGGTTGAGGATAATGTTCGCTTGTACTTAGTTGTTGGAGGTTTGATGCTTACATGTTGGCTTCTTTTTTATTTTTATTTTTAGACTGCAACTTCATTGTTCTTCCAAGGCAAAGTACTTGTTGTGAGGGTTATTGTTCTTAGCATATTTTTTTACTAATGGTTTTAATATTTTTGGAACAAAACCTATATTAAGGGAAGCGTAGTGTTTTTTAATTTTGTATTTACCGGAGTATGCTTTTCACTGCCGAATGTCCAGCAGATATGGATTTGAAATTTATAGGCTCCTTGCTAAACCCTTTACTATGATTTCTAGACTAGTTGTTTAGCTCCTTGTTCCTCTTTTCAAAAAGGTAGCTTGGTAGCTGAAGAAATGACCTTCAACAACTTTTGAACAACTTTTTATTGTTTGCTTTGGTTATTTTATTCAATTACTACTTTACTGAATTTATGTGAATTTTTTGGTTCTCCCTTCTGTCTCCTTATATTCCACTACCTTTGCTTCTGTGTAGTCTTCCACTGATGGACGTAATTTATCATTGTTGAGATGATTTTTATTTTGGCTTTATGGACAGAGTCACTGTTTTTTATTTGTTATTAAGCTTTTTAGGAACTAAGGGACTATGTAGGGCCCAGAATATTTGAAAAAGAAACAAGTACAGATGTCTGTCCATGTAAATATATATTTATTAGGATCCAAGCACTTTTACCTATCATTCTTTCAGCAATGCAAAATACACATGGAGAGATGTGAACAAATTAAAAAATTAAAATAATCTTAAATGCTACTTCTTTGAGTCGGCCCTATCCAACATTTTAAGTCTGCCTATTTTTCTTTTTAGGAGTTGCAATTTCTAAATTAACCTAATTATTTGGAATTCAAATTAAATAAATGGTGTAACTTATAGACTAGGAGGAGTAAAGTTTTCATTGATATCACTTAATTAATGGGGTTTTTGCCATGGTCCTCAATGATAGAATATAAAACACAAAATAGACTTGTCATGAAAAGCCTAAAATCTCTGAAAATTGTGAAATACAAATATTGTCAGTTTTTCAGTTTTTGTGTATGCACAGAGAAACACTATCGAGTTGTGGATTTGAAATGAGTGATCAGTCTTGTTGAGTGCAGGAAACATATGGGGCCTTGGCAGGAGCCAGGATGCTTGCTCTTGGGCTCTCTCATCCTGAATCTGTGGACTAGATTGCTGAGATGAAAAGAGAGTAGATGACAGGAGCTTTGGCAGAACCTGGTCCCCTTTCTCCTAACAGCTACTGAATTCTTTCCCATCCCTCCCATTCCTGTACTTAGTGATCTAATCTTCAGGCTCAACATGACTGAGACCAAGAGCAGGTCACCTGGCTCTTGCCAAATCCTCTTCACCACCGTCTTGTTTCAGCAACTTGTGGGGGACAAACCCAGTGATGAGCTGCCAAAATCTTAACAACCGGTTCCCTACTGGGTCTTTGGTGGCACTTTGGCCGCGGGTCCTTCACTCGCTCTGGGTCTTTGGTGGCGGGTCCTTCAGTTTACTTGCATCTGAAGAAGTGAGGTTCTTACCCACGAAAGCTTATGCTCCCAATACTTCTGTTAGTCTTAAAGGTGCCACAGGACCCTCTGTTGCTTTTTACAGATTCAGACTAACATGGCTACCCCTCTGATTCTTTAACCCAAACGCCTATAGAGCTATTAAACATACTTGTTGGTTTCATGAAGACTCTAAAAGACAGAAGCCTTGATATGTTCCAAAGATTATAAAGCACAATATTAAAAAAACAAAACAAGTGATAAACACATATGAAGATCTGCTTTAATATAAGTATTTTATAGCAGTGGTTCTTGACTAATGTACCCCTTTCAGAAGTCTGATCTGTCTTGCGTATCCAGTGGTGCTGGAACTTGGGGTAATGCCACACCCCGGGGCCAGAAGTAGTTATAACAAACACCAAATCCATGGTTTCCATCACCAGCACCCCATTATAAAAATTGTTCTAGCACCCCTGTGCATACCCCAAGTTTCACCTCACTTAAAAACTACTTGCTTACAAAATCAGACATAAAAATACAAAAGTGTCACACTACTACTGAAATTGCTTACTTTCTCATTTTGTCAGTATGAAATGTTAGTTTGTACTGACTTCGCTAGTGCTTTTTATGTAGCCTGTTGTAAAACTAGGCAACTATCTAGATGAGTTGATGTACCCCCACCCTGGTTGAGAACCACCGTTTTATAGGATTTCAAATAATGCTATATATTTCCAATTTTGTGCACCTCGTCATAGAAACACTTTCACAGTGATGTAGTAGATAACCCCGTTTAGGCCTTTATGTAAATTGGTAAATTTTTGGATTTCCATTTTCTGAGGATGATCCTTTCTTATTCTCTCAAATTGCTGTAGAACAGTTTGATACCTAGTACTTTCAATTCATTCAATAATCCTAGCTCATATAATCTTGAGGACAGGCTGTATATTGGTGTGTGCCACTTTTGATCAGCTTCTGTGTTTAGAATTCGGTAATTTAGGACAACAAAATGTAAGATAAATATGTTGTTGACATCTGTATTATCTGTCACACATTATTAATCCAGCCCTTACACAGGAATCTAGTAATGGCATCTTATTGTGAAAATACACTAAAGAATTAAATGGAAGTACAGTTGTTGCCACTGAAAATTTAACTTTTCTCTACAGTTTCCAAGCAAGTACCATAGTCAGGACCATCTCTAGGCACCAGCAAACCAAGCACATGCTTGGGGCGGCACAATTCCAGGGGCAGCATTCTAGGAGGGGTGGTTGTTGTTTTTTTGCTTGGGGCGGCAAAAAACCTAGAACCGGACCATAGTTATTTCACATTGTAAGGAGAGGGAAAATCTGGTATCTCAGACCCCATTGTGTGGTAACTGTTGGCAAATGATGACATTTTAATTGTACATCTGTACTTTGGACAGTATGGAATACATATTTCCAGGCATCTACATAGCTATTTTATTATCATTATTACTATTTGTCAAACAATATGCTTGATATTGGGCAAACAAAGTAGAAGACACAATTCTAAATCTAATCTCACCTAAACTCACCTAATCTAAATCATACACAGACAGTACCATTCAGACATCATAACACTGGTTAACTAGTGAAACTCCAAGCAGAGCAAGCTTTTAAGCTTATCTATTTTTAATTTGGTGAATTATCACTGGAAGGGTCTACAGAAGCACTATAGTTTTAAGAGGAATTTGGATGAAAACAGCAAGCACAAGCCAGTTCCAGCTAAGCATAATGTAAGAAGGCAAGAAGACAAAGGACGTGGGGAAGGATATGAAAGAAGGGTTTTGCATTCAACTTAAATTCCCATTAATCTTTGATTATATGTTTCAGGAAATATGCTATGCAATTGAGCCTCATGGTTTATGCAAATATACCTTTATAGCTAATTTTCTTAATTAAGTTGTTTTGCCATAATTTTCCAGTGTTTGTCTGAATGGTGCACTTTAATAATTGATAAATGGAATATGACAGTGGTAGAAGATAAACAACAAAAATATGCAATTTTTTGGCCATAAACTAAATCCATCACTGTAAAGATGTTTATAGAAGACTATATTTTTCATATGTGATTGCTGAAGTTAAGGAAGTATTCCAGACGAAAAGTACAGATGAACTGGTTAGGTCATATTTTATCAGTGCTGCTAATCACGGTAATACAAACTCTGAAGTGTTGAAGATTAACTTCTTTCTCAGATGAGTAGGCAGTGTTGTGGGAATGTAAAAAGAGTCGTCTGTCCCCCACAAAGATACCAAATCTGTCCCTATGCTGGCACATAATTATGATAAAGGAATTTTATTAGCCATGTGAAGAGTGAAGGAGGCACTTGTGAAGATGGTACTAGTGTTCTTTTAAAATAATCTGTACATCTCAATAGGGGAAAAAGGCAAGTGAAGCCATTTCTCAATGTCTTTTTTCCCCAACTGATTCAAAATGAAGTTAAAATGAAGCAAAATTATTTTTTGCCACCCTCGGGTCTTTGTGGAGAGCTTGCAGGATCAATCCCAGGCTTGTGTGGAACTCTCATTGAATTCAGTGAAAATTTCCTCAAGTTTGCAGGAACCATCCCATTATCCATAAATATTTGATATCCTTCTGTATCTGAAATAGAAATTGTGTGGAATCTAGTCTTTTTGATATATCTAGTGTTTGAGACTTCTCTAAGTTAAAACAATATCCTTTGTATGTTAACTAATTCAAGAGCCCTGGGACTAAGGCTACGTCTTCACTACGGGGGGGGGGGGTCGATTTAAGATACGCAAATTCAGCTACGCGAATAGCGTAGCTGAATTCGACGTATCGCAGCCGACTTACCCCACTTTAAGGACGGTGGCAAAATCGACCTCCGCGGCTTCCCGTCGACGGCGCTTACTCCCACCTCCGCTGGTGGAGTAAGAGCGTAGATTCGGGGATCGATTGTTGCGTCCCGACGAGATGCGATAATTCGATCCCCGAGAGGTCGATTTCTACCCGCCGATTCAGGCGGGTAGTGTAGACCTAGCCTGAGGAAACAAGATCCTTATGCTGCATGACTATATCATCAGCATACACATTTGAATGTATGCTCTTTCTCAACAACAGTAATGCCTTCAGTCATAACACCATCTTTAAGAGTTCATCTTCATTAAAGAAAAAAGAGAAGGCACCTTCTTCTTGTCCCCTTCTCAGATGGAATGTAGAAGAAACATTAAACTGTCCACAGGACAGTTTTACAGACATTTCATCTAGAATAAAAATAGCAGCCTAAATCTAAGTTTATGAAAAACTGCCAATATAGCCATTCATCCCTATCAATGGTATTCTCTGCAACTAACTGCAATGTGTTTGTGGGGAAATCAGTGTGATGAGATGCCATTTTTTCTATGTATTACCAGCTAATGAAGCATTTTTGGTGCATTATCTCCTCATTTCATAAAACCTATTTATGAATATGAGAGTGGGTTTAGTATCTTCCAGTCACTTAAGCAACAATGTTGTCAATGATTTACACAGTATATTTAACTGTGAGGTGGGGAAAATCTCAACAGCCAGTGTCCAGTTTGTCATTTTTTTTTAGCAAAGTAATTAGACTAATACATATATCTCAAAGCATCACTCATGCCTCAGACAGTTCTGAAATAGTGTAGGGAATCGTAGGTTAGGAAAAGTATTTGCAAGTCTACTGGAAAGCCATCTCAACCCAGTGCTTTATCTGATTTAAGTCTTGAATAGCTCTTTCAGTTTCCATGTGGGAAAATGTTTTAGCCATGTGACCATTCTGCTCTAATGACAGTGAATTAAAGGAGACGTCTCCAATAGTTTGATCAGATTGTATTTGGTCAAAAGAATTTTCCAAAGCCTGAGAGAAATGTTTAAACTTATTCAAATCTAGAGATTCATTTATAATACATTCTTCTTTCTTGAAAACTGTTTGTTTTAATTCTTTTTGCCTGTAATTTTATTGCTTTAACTCTTTTTAATATTTCTCTTTAATCCTGTTGAGCATAAACACACTGTCCTGAAAGAAATACAGAGTGGGAAAGCAATCACATAACATACCTATTGCACTATCCTTAGACCATTCCTATGAGTCTGTGTCAAATGTATATGGGAGCTTTAGGTAGTGAGGGCTTCGCACTGGAATCTGATCTTTTGAGATGACACCTTGATGTCTCTCTCATATATGGCAGTGTCTTAAGTATTCTTGTGGCAAAACAAAACTGTCCATCTATGGTGGACAAATTAGAGAGACCAATTATAACTGCAACTTGCACCCAGCTGAGATAAGAATGATCACTAACCCACATCATATTCAAAAGCAAATGCAAAAGGCATCTCTTGGATATAGCTTTCCCACAATAAATTCTCTCGCTCACACACACACACACACACAGTCTACCCCCAAAGTCTTAATAACAAAATTAAACTAAAAGTAAATCACTCAGTTCTTCCTAGAGGGTGAGAAGGAAAGGAGGAGGGGAGAGAGGAATTATTATTATTGTTTATATTTTAAAATCTTTGGAAAGTGCTCAGATGCTAAAGAGTTGGATGCTACAATAAGCAGAGCGAACAAGGAAGAGAGAGCTAAAACCACTGAAGGACTTCCCCATCTCTGAAAAACAAACCAAAAGAAAAGAAGATAGGTCAGCATAAAGAAATCAGCAACAGCACACAGGCGACTTTTTAGGAAGTGTGTCACCAACAGACATAATGAAGCCTTGAGGCATGGGCTGAACCTGTCCCAGCTGTAGAGTCAGAAGTTTAGAAAAATGTTTTAAAAGGAAATAGTAACTTCACACGAGTATGAACAAAATGAGACTTTTTTTTTTAGGTCAAGAACATACCTTACGAGAGAGTTGACAAGCAGACTGGGAGGCAAACAGCGGAAGCTTCTACGAGCAGCTTCCAATCCCATCTGCAGAGAGAAAAGAACTCACAAGAGGCAGTAGATAGCCATAACTGTGAGCTACAATGAATCCAACCTTGTCACACACCAAACCATGAGAAACCAAGTGGGACTCTAAAACAGGTACAATATCCTTGGGTCTTTTCTTCACCTTTCTTCTTTCTTCTTTATAACAAAGTACATAAAAGGATTCTAAGTATTAAATAGTTCAGTTGGCTCTCTTAAATATGATTAATTAATTTAAATAAGCCCATTTCTTAAGTGCATAGTTTTGAAACACAAGCATTCCAAAGAATGAGGCATATACTAATCCATCCTTGCCACATTTGTCTCACTATCTTATTACATAAACCAAATTCAGAGGCTACACACCTCTCTCCCAGCATCTGGCAGCATGTTACACCATTATCTAGATTTTAACCAGTTTTCCAGACACTCACTTCTGAATTTGGCCTTACATCTTCAACTATATCTAGGAAATTATTTTTTTCATATAATAAAGAGTTTAAAATCAGAGTAATGGGATGAAATTAAGAACAAAAATTTAAGCCAATTATTTGCAGTAGTGGCTATGGAGTACTTCTGCTTGTTTTTGTGTGTGTGTGTTTTGGGTGAAGTGGGGGGGATTCTGTCCCATGCAGAGGATCCCTGCAACAAGCTTTTTTTTTACCCAGGATTAGCATAGGGGACAGGATTTGGAGAGTCTGCAGAATCTTTCCCAGGAATTGAAATTAGAGGGGGATGGGAGGTATTTAAATTTACAGGAACAACGAGGAGTCCGGTGGCACCTTAAAGACTAACAGATTTATTTGGGCATAAGCTTTTGTGGGTAAAAAACCCACTTCTTCAGATGTTTCAGATGGTTTTTTACCCACGAAAGCTTATGCCCAAATAAATCTGTTAGTCTTTAAGGTGCCACCGGACTCCTTGTTGTTTTTGTGGCTACAACTGCTACCCTTCTGATAAATTTACAGGGGGGTTGGAAAATGGCTAAACTGGCAACTCTCTGCTGGGGTGTGTGTGTGTTCAGCTGAAACCAAAAATCTGAAACAAAGGGAGAAAATGGAACTAGTATGTCAGTAACTATTTTTGTAATATGAGCTGAAGGGATGATTTAATCATTGGTGTTTCGACTCTTAAAATCTTTTTCTGGGTTCACTATGGATTCTTATCAAAGTCTCTGGCTTAGCTAAAGTTTAATATTTTGTTGCTTGTATTGATGTTCTTTGGGACTATAATTTACTAATTGCTGGGCTTTGGTCCACTGTTCATCTCCTTAGGCACTGGTCAGAGTAGCAGAGCCAATGCAGGACATTGGCAGGGAGTTGGTTCAGGCCAGCTGTCAGTTGATACTGCCTAATGGCAAAGTGGAGAGGAGGAATTGTAGCTCAAAGGTAAGTCTCAGTCACAATGCCACCCAGGATTAATCCTAGGGTGGTACAGTATATGCA
Organism: Terrapene triunguis; assembly: GCF_002925995.2. NCBI lineage: Eukaryota > Metazoa > Chordata > Testudines > Emydidae > Terrapene > Terrapene triunguis. The sequence continues at coordinate 48,097 of NW_020697086.1, forward strand.
GCATCCTTTGTTCAGGGCTGTTCCTAAAGTAACAATGTAGCCATATGTGAGAAGAGATTTCAATCTCAAACTCTTTACAATTTCTAATATTAGTTAGAAATCAGCCCTTCACTTATTTCATACTTGCATCTACAACCAAACCAGGCCCTATCTGAAAATATCTAAGCTGCAAAACACTCTTCAGAATTTGCACAGAATTTAAAAGAGAAACAGTAAAAATCTAACAAAACTATGTGACTGAAGTGAATACTGCTTGTTGTATTTACAATATTGCTAATATAGTGATAGGTAACAAAATCTTCAAGATTTTGCTTTATCTCTATGCAAGGTGGAAGTAATTAAATCATATCAATTAGTCATACTGCATTATAATTTTTTTTATAATACAGTGTTATGATTTTCATTATGGCAATTCTTGCAGTAATTAGGAGTCTGCTAAACTCTACAACTCAGACTGAGTCAATAAAGTTTCCATGAAACCAAACCAGCAGGTTCAGCTCACCCAAATTTGCACTTACAAGATTCACTTGGAATTTTGAGTTCTCACAAATCCTGAAGCACCAAGTGAATCTAGAGAGACATATATAAATTTTAACATTCTTCTCCCATACAGGCCTTCAATCTCACTACTAACTCTCTAATTTATTTTTGGACATCTGAAGCCCCAGAATACATTCTTTGGATTCCTTACCATAGTGATCCTGATCCTCCACTAGTGCACAGTGAATCACATGGGACGTGATCATTTCCCTCTGTTCAACACTGGTGAGGCCTCATCTGGAGTACTTTGTCCAGTTTTGGGCCCCACACTACAAGAAGGATGTGGAAAAATTGAAAAGAGTCCAGCGGAGGGCAACAAAAATGATTAGGAGGCTGGAGCACATGACTTATGAGGAGAGGCTGAGGGAACTGGGATTGTTTAGTCTGCAGAAGAGAAGAATGAGGGGGGATTTGATAGCTGCTTTCAATTACCTGAAAGGGGGTTCCAAAGAGGATGGATCTAGACTGTTCTCAGTGGTACCAGATGACAGAACAAGGAGTAATGGTCTTAAGTTGCAGAGGGGGAGGTTTAGGTTGGATATTAGGAAAAACTTTTTCACTAGGAGGGTGGTGAAGAACTGGAATGAGTTACCTAGGGAGGTGGTGAAATCTCCTTCCTTAGAGGTTTTTAAGGTCAGGCTTGACAAAGCCCTGGCTGGAATGATTTAGTTGGGGATTAGTCCTGCTTTGAGCAGGGGGTTGGACTAGATGACCTCCTGAGGTCCCTTCCAACCCTGATATTCTTTGAAATGCCCCCTGAACAGGGATTCTGTATTACAGAGCAGTGCATTCTAGGATGAATTAGATCCCAGGATAACGTAAAGGACTTTTCTAAAAGTACATCAGAAGGAACACGGAACCTTTCAAGTCTTTCTGCTACTGACTGAAATATCAGGAGGAATTGGTTAACAAATCCTTTCCCTCAAGATGGCAACTTAAGATAAAAGGGTTTGTGACCAGTCCCAATCTTCTCTAAAATTCACTCATCTGAATTGAAACACAGCTACTGTGGATATCAAATTTTTTCACAATGGTAGTGATCAGGCTTAGTTATTTTAGCAGAAGAAAGATGAACGCTCACCATTTATAAATAGGGTTGCCAGGCATCCGGTTTTCAACTGGAACACTCGGAAGAAAAGGAACCCTGGTGGTTACGGTCAGCACCGCTGACCTCCCTCTGCCTGCCCTAGCTCCATGTGGACACCCCTAGGCACATGGGTGGTCAGAGAGGCTCAGCACACTGCCCCCACCCTAGTGCCCGCACCCATTGGCTGGGAGCTGCAGGGACGGCACCTGCGGGCGCAAGGGCAGCACGTGGAGCTTCCCTGGCTGCCCATGCGCCTAGGGGCTACAGGGACCTGGTGGCCACTTCCTGGGAGCCACGGTTGAAAAAGGACCCTGGAGACTCTGGTCAGCACCACTGACCAGGCCATTAAAAGTCTGGTTGACAGACTCCCTACCTGGCTCCACATGGCCCCCGGAAACAGGGACATGTCCCTCTGGCTCCGAGGCACAGGGGCGACCAGGGGGCTCCGTGTGCTGCCCCCGCCCCATTCGCCAGCTCCACAGCTCCAATTGGCCGGGAACCTCACCCAATGGGAGCTGCAGGGGGTGGGGCCTGCATGTGGATGCTGCGCGCACCGCACAGAGCCACCTGGCTGCCCCTATCTCTAGGAGCCGAGGGATATGTTGCCACTTCCGGGGATCCCTGAGGTAAAAGCCGTCCAGAGCCTGCACCCCAACCCCTTGCCCCAGCCTGGAGCCCCCTCCCATACCCAAACTCCCTCCCGGAGCCTGCACCCCCTCCCACAGCCCGACCTCCTGCCCCAGCCCTGAGCCCCCTCCTGCACACAAACTCCCTCCCGGAGCCCACAGACTGCAACTCCTCCCGCACCCTGTCCCAGCCCAGAGCCCCCTCCCACACCCAGAACCCCTCATTTTTGGCCCCATCCCAGAACCCACACCCCCAGCCCCGAGTTTGTACCGCCTCCTACACTCCAACCCCTGGCCTCAGCCTGGAGCCTTCTCCCACACTCCGAACCCCTTGGCTCCAGCCTGGAGCCCCCTCCTCTACCCCAAACCTCATCCCTTGCCCCACCCCAGAGCCCACACCCCAACCCTCTGCATCAGCCCAGAGCCCCCTCCCGCACCCTTAACCCCTCATTTCTGTCCGTACTCTGGAGCCTGCACCCCCAGTCAGAGCTCTCACCCCCTCCCGTACCCCAACCCCCTGCTCCAGCCTGGTAAAAATGAGTGAGTGAAAGTGGGGAAGAGCAAGTGACAGAGGGAGGGGGGAATGGAGTGAGCAGGGGTGGGGCCTCAGAGAAGGGGCAGGACAACACAGGGCCTCAGAGAGGGGGCAGGGCAGGGGTGGGCAAAGGTGTTCAGTTTTGTGCGATTAGAAAGTTGGCAACCCTATCTGCAAGGCACAGAACAAACACACAAAGACACATTCCCTGCCTCTAAGATCTTAGAATCTAAAGCCCCAATTCAGGAAAGCATTAAGCATGTGCTTAACTTTGAGCAAATGCTGTAGACTTAAGCCTGCACTGAAAATACTTTGCTGAATTGGGCCCAAAGGTGTGATCCTCTTCCTTTATTTTTGTTTTGTTTTTTAAGACCCTTCCTGAAAAATACTGACAGGTGTAAAGTTACTCACATGAATAATAGTCCTAATGAAGTCAACTGGACTACTTATAGGCTCGATCATGCAAACACTTACATATGTGAGTAACTTTACTCATGCAAATAGTCCCATAGACTTCAATGGGACTCTGCACAGGTTCAAGTTGGCAGTTTTCAATGGGGGACGAGAACCTAAGATAGCAAAGCTGAGTCAAACTCTTGGAGTTAAATTTTTAAAATGCCTTATTTTCTATCATTTAAAATTGTAAATTAATAATCATACTAATTGAGTTTAACTCTTATTGACCAAACAGTTAATCTTTGAGGAAATCTAGAGACACAACTTTACTTCAATGGACATTGTGATTATATAGTGAACAGGGGTTTTACCTGCATAGAGATTTATTTCAGGATAGGACCTAATAATGGAAAATGCCATCACTGAAGATATATTTTACTCTTCACATCTTATACTATCTTCAATTTAACAAGGGTTATAAAAGAAGGATGGTTGAAAACCCAAAGTAAATACTTTTAGAAAAGGCTTAAGTCTTCCAATCTGGTTACTGTGGCACATATGTACATTTCATAAATACAAACACAAATTATATTTGCTGAGAAATTACATTTAATAATTTGACAGCCTCATGGTTTAACGGAATAAAAAATTCATACTTTGTCAACAATGAAAAGCACTTCCTCCATTTGAACAGAACAGGAAATTTCTGTAAGTACTCATTACAATACCATAATGAAGATGAACGATTAAATATTTTGGATACAAATATTATTATAGGGAAGTGATACCAATCCCATTATTTAGGTAGCCATAACATTCCACTATAAAAATTTCCCTTTTTTTGGTTTTGTTTTTAAGACCTCTAAAGCCTCCATGATTTGCAGTGTGGCCCATGGATGGTCATGGGGTCAACTATCTTTGGTTGACCCCATGAATATCCATTCAGATTTGTTCAAATTATGAGCTGTTGAAAATTACTATATCCTATCTCTGTTTTGCTCAATATAGTTTTTTCTTCACTTGCTGAAGAAAACCCTGCACTGTCTATTAGGACTGGATATGCACTGCTTCAGCATATCACACAGAATTGCTTCAGATGGGAAACAACTAAAATTAGTATGTGATCATGTAATACCAATACCAATGCACGGATACCATAATACCAATGCACAAAGAGACAGACTTAAAATTGCTCAGACAAACTTAATTCTGGCATTTCTTAACTTTTGAGTGCTTGATTTTGCAGCTTTAATAACAATCTTTTCACTTTTTTTTAAAGTAACTATTGATATAGTGGTATGAAGGTACATAATGCTTTACAGAAATGCTGGCAAATCCACAACATGATGTCACAACACAGTACTCAGCCAGCACCATAGATTCCAAGCTATACGAGATTTAATACCTTGTACAAATAGAATAATTGTCATTTTTGTATTAAAAGGGTAACTGTCTATATGCCAGTATAATCCAATCACCAGTGAGTTAAATACCATTCTAATCCAATATACATTGTCAGGATGGCTCAGAGAATTGGTAATAAAATAGAGGATTTTTTTAATCATCATCAAAAATCCCTTATATTCAAAACCCCACGTTGTCTGCAGGAAGCTTGAACTAAATTATGAACCAGATCCATGTTTTCCACAGCACTACAAATCAGCCAGCTGGAAATTCTGTCACAGCTTCAAAAACTTACAAAATTGGTTTTTTATTGAATTAAATATGAAAATAAACAAAACAATAATTACAGTATCCACTCTGTTATTTAATTTGATATTATATTCAATTTATTTTATACTGCCCTTAAATATTTAGTTTTCAGTAAGCTCAAGAAAATTGTACTGAAAATACAAAAATATAGTGTAGAAGTTGTCAGGGGAAAGCAAAAAACTTTCACCACTAGGTCACTAGTTTAGTTTCATCTTAGGCTGACAGTGATCAAAGTCATCTGTCAATCATTGACACTGTTCCCAAGTGTTGTGATATTTGGTGGTGTTCTTAAATCTTTCTTGGGGGGGTCTTACATGTCTGGGGGTGCAGAAAACTTGAAGATGTGACCCAAGTATAATCTAAAGGCTCAAAAAGCAGATGGCAATTAAAAAACTAAAAATTTTTCAGTTTTAAATTGATCAGGGGATCATTTATGATTTTGAACACTTGGGGCTGGCATTACTGCATCCACCAGAGAGGAAAACTGTATCACCCCACTGGAAAGACGTTATGGTTACAGTTATCGTATAATATGATTTATGATCATTTAAATTTTATTTTGGTGTGTATGGCATGAGCTCAAAAGGTAGTACTTCTGCATAATAGACAGCTGCACTCACAAGGGATGGCTTACTTGAATTTGGTCCTGGAGACTCACTCAGCTCTCACTAGTGTTTCTAAATAGCTGCATGTCCCCTCCAGTACCACAAGACATTGCCTTGGCTGGCATGCAAAACCTACTGAAACCTTTCTGAAGCCAGCAAAACAACTTCCATACAGTGTTGGAAACAGTGCTGCAGCAAACTGGTGGATAGTTCATAGCAGTGTTGCAGACGGATTATTGTACACTGGTCAATTGCAAAGCCAAGGAATCATGGTCAAATATTTGGTGAATATCAGCAGGGCCGGCTCCAGGCACCAGGCACCCAAGCTGGTGCTTGGGGCGGCACCTGGAGGGGGGCGGCGCGGCGCTCCGGCCGCCGGGGAGAGCGGGGCCACAGCCGGGCTCGCCGCCCTCCCCCCGGCGCTCTGGCCGCCCTCCCCCCCGCGCCCTCCCCCC
>NW_020697086.1:59053-71798 GCF_002925995.2 Terrapene triunguis
GGCGGTTAGAGATCTTATGCAGCGGTCCTTATCCTGGATCACAGAGCCACGCAGCAGTGTCCTCCCCCGCCACAAAGTCACATAGCCTCCACACACAGAGTCCTGAAAAGGAGGGGTGGCAGGCTCCGTTGAAACAATCAGTCCACCACTGCGGACCGCTCTAGGAGCAGGAGCCTGTCATTCCTCAAGTTTATAAGCGTTCTTTCCATCACTACGCCCGCTCCCCACCACAGTCTGCGTCCCAGTTTTAACCCTTTACCGCGAAACCCGTAATAAAGAAAACGGTGTTCATTAACAAAGTTCCATGTATTTTATTTTTAAATGTGTGTTGGAAGGGGGGGACGGGGTGAACGGGGTATGTAGCTGCAGAGGATAGTCAACATAAACTGGGTAAAGAAACGGGGGCAGGTTCAGCTTCTCTTTAAACAAAGTTAATAGTCACAGGTTACCCTGCTCACTGAGGAACCTAGCTTTCAAAGCCTCCCGGATGCACAGCGCGTCCCGCTGGGCTCTTCTAATCGCACGGCTGTCTGGCTGGGCGTAATCAGCAACCAGGCTATTTGCCTCAACCTCCCACCCCGCCATAAAGGTCTCCCCCTTGCTCTCACAGAGATTGTGGAGCACACAGCAAGCTGCAATAACAATGGGGATATTGGTTTCGCTGAGATCAGAGCGAGTCAGTAAGCTTCTCCATCTCCCCTTGAGACGTCCAAAAGCACACTCCACCACCATTCTGCACTTGCTGAGACGGTAGTTGAAGAGTTCTTTTTCAGTGTCCAGGGCGCCTGTATAGGGCTTCATGAGCCAGGGCATTAGCGGGTAGGCTGGGTCCCCGAGGATCACTATAGGCATCTGCACATCCCCAACAGTTATTTTGTGGTCCGGGAAGTAAATACCTTCCTGCAGCCGTCTAAACAGACCAGAGTTCCTAAAAACACGAGCGTCATGAACCTAGCCCAGCCATCCGACGTTGATGTTTGTAAAACGTCCCCTATGGTCCACCAGTGCTTGCAGCACCATTGAAAAGTAGCCCTTTCGGTTAATGTACTGGCTGGCCTGGTGGTCCGGTCCCAGGATAGGGATGTGAGTTCCATCTATAGCCCCACCGCAGTTTGGGAATCCCATCGCGGCTAAGCCATCTATGATGACCTGCACGTTTCCAAGGGTCACTACCTTTGACAGCAGTAGCTCAACGATTGCGTTGGCTACTTGCATCACAGCAACCCCCACGGTAGATTTGCCCACGCCAAAGTGGTTCGCGACTGACCGGTAGCTGTCTGGCGTTGCAAGCTTCCAGAGGGCTATGGCCACTCGCTTCTGGACAGTCAGGGCTGCTCGCATACGGGTGTCCTAGCGCTTCAGGGCAGGGGACAGCAGCTCACAAAGTTCCAGGAAAGTTCCCTTCCGCATCCGAAAGTTTCGCAGCCACTGTGATTCATCCCAGACCTGCAGCACTATGCGGTCCCACCAGTCCGTGCTTGTTTCCCGGGCCCAGAATCGCCATTCCACAGCATCAACATGACCCATTGCCACCATGATGTTCACGGCGCGGGGTCCCGTGCTTTGCGAGAGGTCTGTGCCACTCTCAGACTTCATGTCCTCACCGCGATGCCGTAGCCTCCTCGCCCGATTTCTCAGCATCTGCCTCTGGAAAAGGTGGACGATAAGGTTCGAGGTGTTGACAATGGCCATAACTGCAGCGATGGTCGCAGTGGGCTCCATGCTCGCAGTGCTGTGGCGTCCACGCTGTCACTGACCAGAAAAGTGCGCAAACTGATTGCCCGCCAGCGCTTTCAGGGAGGGAGGGCGGGAGTGACGGTTGGATGACGACAGTTACCCAAAACCACCCTCGACACATTTTTTTCCCCAGCAGGCATTGGGGGCTCGACCCAGAATTCCAATGGGCAGCGGGGACTGCGGGAACTGTGGGATAGCTGCCGACAGTGCACCGCTTCCAATGTCGACGCTTGCCCCGTCAGTGTGGACTCACAAAGTCGAATTACCGCCCTTAGTGTGGATACACATGTTCGAATTTGTAATATCGATTCCACATATTCGATTTAAGTAAAATCGAACTACTCTCGTAGTGTAGACATACCCTTAGATTCTCAGACAATATTGACCTCCTAGCATTGACCAAAGAGGATTTACAGAGAATAACTAATGAGGTAAAATGGGAAAGCAGAAAATTCAGAATGAAGTCAGCACAGAGAAGACAAAAATTATGGCAATTGGAGGACAAAAGGAAGAGGTAAAAATCAAAGTCAGAGACAGCTAGAACAAGTGGAAAAATTATATCTTGGAAGACTAGCATTGAAGTATGGGAACTGTGAAGATGACATGAAAAGAAGAATCAGATTAGCGAATACTGTACTCAGAAATCTAGAAGATATGGAAGGCTAAAGACATTTAGATAAAAACAAAAAAACAGTGTGTATGGGAAAACTGTTATGCTGATATTGCTATACAGATTGGAATATGAAGAAAGTCAATGAAAGATATTGACTGCAGAAACAAACTGGTTGAGAACTGTACTCAGAGTTTCAAGACTGCAGGAAAAAAGGCTAAGTAAACAGCTATGGTAAGAAATGACACTGTTATAGAAGATTCAAGACAGACAATCATAATAGTTTGGCTTATGTCAAGAATGGACCTGGAAAAGATATCATACATTGCAGTACAATCCAGAGTGCAAGGAACTAGAAATAAAGGAAGTTCAAAGATGCATTGGATAGACGAGGTGATGCATGACATAGAACAAAAAGTTTTAAAGGTGAATGAAGCCATAAAGCTGGTATAAGATAGGAAGTGGTGGAAAGACTTAATTCTGCTGCAATGTCACTGCTGAGCTGATGGATGGTAATAAAATAAAAATAAAAATATTTCATTTTATTTCGTGTGAAGCACTCCACTTACTATCAGACAATTTTGGCAATTTATACATAAAATTACCATCATTAGGGAGACCAAGTTGTTGTTGTGGTTGTTTTGTTTATCAATGCCTAGAGGCCCCAGACAAGATTAGGACTCCATCATATGGTGCTATACCGACACATAGTAAGAGACTGTACCTGCCCCAAAGAGCTTACAACTGAAGACCCTGATCTTTCAAACATTTAATCACACAAGTAGTCCCACTGAAGTGGGTCTACTCATGTACTTAAAGTTAAGCATGTGCATAAGCATTTGCAGGATGGACAAGAGAAGCAAAGTGAGGGAGAAAGGAATTATTATTATTATACTCTCATACTGCTCGGTCAGGGTTAAGAGGCATACTAAAGAGCCAAAATATGACAGGTGCTGACTGGAGTCCAAAATATGTGACCGGACTGAATTGTGAAGATTCTCCAACCCTCTGAACATTAACTCCCCTAAAGACAGATGTGATTCTACATTGCTCTTAACAAATTCTACATACCCTGCATTTAGTTCAAATGTATCCCCTTCCTTGCCTTTGGTTTTATTGGTAACTCAGCTGCACTAACAACAATGTAACCACATGCAGTGTTTTCTCCCCTTAAACTGACTGTTTCTGGGATCTACCTTCAGAGAGTTCTTTCTCCTAAACTTCAGTTCCCTCTACATTCTCATCTGCTTTATATTCAAGGTGGAGTTAACTAAGAGCCCCTGCCACAATGCGACTGCAGAACTCAGACAACCTCTTTATGGAGGGCTCCAATTCCTGCTAACAGAGTGGCTCAGCAGAAGACTGCCACTTGCCTTGCAAACCAAACCCCTTACTGCACATAGAAAGCTCATGATGCTGACATACCCGTTGGCTGCTGCTTCAAGATGCTGTAGTTAGGTAGTGTGCATTCATACTTTCCACGGGCCTGCTGGCTGCTATAGGCTCCACCTCTAAACTATGAGAAATTAGCCCGGCAGAGCTGTAAAATGAGCTGTTTACACATGCTTCATAGTAAAATGCTCAAAGCCAAATAATAAAGCTGAAAGATTGTACAGAATTAGCCTCAGCACCATACAGCAATCAAGAATCAGGAATGATAGGAACTGAACACACTATAGTTTTATGAAACTAGTTTTCATAGAATCATAGAATACGAGGGTTGGAAGGGACCTCAGGAGGTCATCTAGTCCAACCCCTGCTCAAAGCAGGACCAATCCCCAACTAAATCATCCCAGCCAGGGCTTTGTCAAGCCTGACCTTAAAAATCTCTAAGGAAGGAGATGCCACCACCTCCCTATGTAACCCATTCCAGTGCGTCACCACCCTCCTAGTGAAAAAGTTGTTTCTAATATCCAACCTAAACCTCTCCCACTACAACTTGAGACCGTTGCTCCTTGTTCTGTCATCTGGTACCACTGAGAACAGACTAGATCCATCCTCTTTGGAACCCCCTTTCAGGTAGTTGAAAGCAGCTATCAAATCCCCAATCATTCTTCTCTTCTCCTCATAAGTCATGTGCTCCAGCCCCCTAATCATTTTTGTTGCCCTCCACTGGACTCTTTCCAATTTTTCCACATCCTTCTTGTAGTGTGGGGCCCAAAACTGGACACAGTACTCCAGAAGAGGCCTCACCAGTATCAAATAGAGGGGAATGTTCATGTCCCTCAATCTGCTGGCAATGCCCCTACTTATACAGCCCAAAATGTCATTAGCCTTCTTGGCAACAAGGGCACACTGTCGACTCATATCCACCTTCTCGTCCACTGTAACCCCTAGGTCCTTTTCTGCAGAACTGCTGCCTAGCCATTTCGGTCCCTAGTCTGTAGCAGTGTATGGGATTCTTCCATCCTAAGTGCAGGACTCTGCACTTGTCCTTGTTGAACCTCATCAGATTTCTTTTGGCCCAATCCTCTAATTTGTCTAGGTCCCTCTGTATCCTATCCCTACCCTCCAGCGTATCTACCACTCCTTCCAGTTTAGTGTCATCTGCAAACTTGCTGAGGGTGCAGTCCACGCCATCCTCCAGATCATTAATGAAGATATTGAACAAAACCAGCCCCAGGACCGACCCTTGGGGCACTCCACTTGATACCGGCTGCCAACTAGACATGGAGCTATTGATCCCTACCCGTTGAGCCTGACTATCTAACCAGCTTTCTATCCACCTTATAGTCCATTCATCCAGCCCATACTTCTTTAACTTGCCGGCAAGAATACTGTGGGAGACTGTATCAAAAGCTTTGCTAAAGTCAAGGAATAACATATCCACTGCTTTCCCCTCATCCACAGAGCCAGTTATCTCGTCATAGAAGGCAATTAGGTTAGTCTGGCATGACTTGTCCTTGGTGAATCCATGCTGACTGTTCCTGATCACTTTCCTCTCCTCTAAGTGCTTCAGAATTGATTCCTTGAGGACCTGCTCCATGATTTTTCCAGGGACTGAGGTGAGGCTGACTGGCCTGTAGTTCCCCAGATCCTCCTCCTTCCCTTTTTTAAAGATGGGCACTACATTACCCTTTTTCCAGTCATCCGGGACCACCCCCGATCACCATGAGTTTTCAAAGATAATGGCCAATGGCTCTGCAAACACACCCGCCAACTCCTTTAGCACCCTCGGATGCAGCGCATCCGACCCCATGAACTTCACTCATGTCCAGTTGCTACTGAACATCACTCAGGCTGTTCTTGTTCTGCTTCTAGACAGGCCCTCACTTTTCAATGTTGCAAATTCAGTATATTTTCATGAGCCAAATTCTGCTCTGACTTGCACCCTGCACAACTCCCCTTGGTTCAGCAGAGTTGCACTGGATCTAAGTGAGTTCAATTTGGGCCCAACAGTACTAGATTCACTTTAAAATATAAACAAAATTGAAACAGATTTAAATTCAAAAGATTATTTGCTGTTAGATAAATCTCCCCAGACTCTACATTGACTCACACCTCTAAGCTATTTAAAATTATGACTCTGTGATTAAAAATCTGTTGGTATGGAGAGTGAGCCACTAAAGAGTGCAGAAAGTTGACACAATAAGACGGAGCTTTAGTGTATTGTGTCTGACACAGGGAATTCCTTTGGCCTGCCTATGCATATATCTTCAATATTCTCTCAGTTCAGACAGTAATACCTACTGTATTTGGGCCCTTTTCTTCAGACTGAGCATGGACCTCATCGATACCCCAATGAAATTAATTAAAGACTCCCATTAACTTTATTGGACATTAGATGAGGGGCCCTATAGGAAACATCCACTGACTTCCACAGGAGTCAATTATATCATCCAGTGGGAAACATTTTCTCATTTACTCAGCCCTAAATAATTCAAATTCAAGTGAAAAGATTATTTTCCTAATTAAACTATTTTAAGAGCTCAACAGCTAGAATCAATTTTTGCAAATTAGACACCCAAAAATGTTTTGTGCTGCTTTATTTTATTCTTTCAGTTGTAGTGTAAATGTGTCCCCTTCAAAAAAGCATAGAAAATAATCTGTGTCTATGTCCCTCTATCAAAAAATTATGGTTACTATAATGAAATCTACACGTAACAACAAAAAATGACTCTAGTGCTTTTTTTCTGTCTTAGTTCGGCAATACACTCTTAATGGTAAATCCACTGAAGCTGTGCATCAACACACTGATTTTTAATAGCCTAATGCTAAAATAGAGGAGAAATGAATTCCTATTTTAAGGGAAGAGATGGAGATAGAATATGCCAAAAAGGGAGAGAACAGAATAAATTGGCTTGTTTGTGCTTTTATATACAAAAAACAAGAATTCCACAAGCCCTGAAGCTTAACAGCTGCTTCTTATTTTATTTTCAAAACATAGTGACTGGTTGTATAACCGTGTCAGACTCCCCCAGAGGATTACAGAGGCCAGCCTGAACATTGGAACAACCAATTGATACTGAGATATCATCTCAAAGAAGAATAAAATAATCTAGTAGATAAAAATCTACATAACCCAACAAATCAACCCCAGACAAGAGAACAGGTGAATAAACAAATGCTGACAAGGAGATAAAAATACATAAACAGCATCTATATGTCCACAGTGTGCTCCCACTGTTAACAGTTCAATGTCTATTTCATTGGAGGACTGTAGTCCTTTACAAACAGCTGGGCTCTTAGAGAAACAAATTTAAAAAGTGTTTTGTATGTGTGTGACTGAAAATCAGGTTAAATTCCCCACATAACCCAGTTCAATACTTACAAATACCCCAGAATATATAACAAGATGCTACCCAAGTCCAACCAATATTTAAGTCTGGAAATTAATATTAATACAGTTTTAAACTGAACCAAGTGAATGTTCAGAACAGATCTTCTAACAAACCAAATCAAAACCATCATACCCTAATGAATCTGTCATCAAACTACTGTGAGTTTGATTAACTGTATGTAAGTCCTATGGCCTGAAACTAGAGAGTAAGGAGTCTCTACTCCCATTTGTTGGAGAGCAAGGGGAAGTATGACTTCAGAATGAGCTTCATTTGCATGTATTTTCTATTCAGAATTCCTCCAGTGACTCACTGACAGTCCCTCCTACTCAGCTGCTAAATACACCGCTACCTCGATATAACACGACCCGATATAACACGAATTCGGATATAACGCGGTAAAGCAGTGCTCTGGGGGGGCGGGGCTGCGCACTCCGGTGGATCAAAGCAAGTTCAGTATAACGCGGTTTCACCTATAATGCGGTAAGATTTTTTGGCTCCCGAGGACAGCGTTATATCGAGGTAGAGGTGTATAACTGAAATCACTATAGCCAGGTTAGGTCATGGAACTTCAGGACCAGGCAGCACTTCCCAAGGGATTGGAGACAAGCCTGCCCAAGTGCACCTCAGGACTTTGGGACTATGCTACCTATTGACACCAAACTGTGAGTGGGGTTTAGTGGATGAGGGAGGAGAAACTGATATGGTACAGGTACATTTTTGGACATTCATACCAGCAGGTGGGGAATTGAATGAATGGGTTATTGGCAAAGTTACGGCAGGGGAGTGTTTTATTTATCATTTGTATAAATATACTGTTGAGGCATTTTCCCAAGTTAATACTGTGTTCTCTTTTCCCTTAATAACATTTTATTTGTTTCATACACAGACTCAAGGCTGTGAGTATGGAAGTATTAAGGGCATCCTAAGAAGGTATTTCGTGATCCCAGAAATTCTGGGTTAGGGCTCAAGATGGTGCTAGTATTAAGAGAGACCCCATAGCAACTTGAACCAGACCCTTGTTGCTGTCAACAACACCTGGCAGAAGGGATACATGTATCAAAGAAGTTAGAAGGTCTAAAGATCTATTAGCAAATTGTCAACTAGCCATATCTGGGGCCAAAAAATACATTCATGTTGGAGGGGAAAACTGTTTACTCAAACAAGCCAAACAATCAATGAGTCTTTGCCTGAGCTGGGTATGGGCTGGGGTTGATTCCAGAGGGAAAATATCATTTAGTCCATACCTAGGGTTTCCCTTTCCTCAGGAGGAACTGGACAGTTTCACTCACAAACAGTTCTTTTGAAGGAAACAAAAAGCAGTAAATAGTTTGTCCCTAACTTGTTCTTTTTCCACAAGGAGTACTGATCACTCTGTCCTAAGAACCATGTGATCAAACAATCTGTGGACTGAGCTCTCCCTTTCTCAGGAAAGATCCTTATCTCACTGGCTGGCTGTAGGTCATAAACCTGTGAGAGCCAGTTCCTTCCAGACTTAAAAGAGCAATCCTTCCTCTACCAAGGCAGCCAGCTACCATAGGACTGTTCCCTGCCCTTTTATGTCCTATTCCATTCTAATTGTTAACTGTATCTGGAAGGTCATCTCTCTCTAGGCTTCATACTTCTGATATGTGTTTGGGTCAGGACTCTAATTCTCTGCAACCAACACAGCTGTTATTTCCCTGCCGGCCCTCTCCCCACATGTGTTTTGTACACCCCATCATAATCATCTAGTCCTTCTCTTTGCTAATGTAGGATTACTTCCTTCAGTGCATTTCCTAGAGCTTTATCCAGTCTAGTTTTAAATATCTCCAGGGATGGGACTTCTGCTGTTATCTTTGGAAGAAATTCCCCACATCCTCACAAGGTCAGGAATTCTTCTCTTGTTATTTAGTCTAAAATTTCCTTTCTTTAACTTTATCCTGTTATTTCTGGTTCTATCCCCTTGGACTGCATCATGCTAAATAATTCCTCTTTCTCCTTGGTTTTCATACCATTCGAATATTTTTACACAGTAACACGTCCATACTTATTGCTTATTGGAGCGATACATATTTAATTCTTTTAATTTTTTCTTATAAATGTATCTGCTCTTTAAATCATCTTAGTTGCTCTTTTCAAGATGCCCTCCATTTTGTATATATCTACCTGCTAATGAGGTGCCCAGAATTGATGGCAGTATCCTAGCAGAATGAAGTATTTGTATATCTTAAAAGAACATCTTTTTTTACGGCTACTGCAAATGAAATGTGGCCTACATAATGCTACCATCAAAAATGCATCATAATTAATGTGCCACTCCTAAACTACATTATAGAAAACTAATACCTGCCTAGCCCCTCCTTCACTAGCATCAGTATTGTTACCCCTTTTGGCCCAAGTTGTTAGCGAATATTCAGGGTTTTTTGAGTTGTTTTTGTTAGGAGGAGAAACTGATGATGGAGTCGGGTATTTCTTTGATGCAATTTTGTTTATTTACATAAAGTCCTGTTTCCCTGAACACAGTAGCAGTAAAACAGCAGTAGGCAGTTTCAAGCTTTTTTCCAGCCAGCAATCTACTCTCTTTCCTGTATTTTCTTCTTAAGGTCACATTACAAAAAGGAGCTTCCTTGCTCCCTTCTCTGTGTGTGTTTCCCTCACTCTCATGCACATACCTCCTTCGAACAATACCCAGTTCCCTTGCATTTGCAATCAGACTCCAGAGAAACTCCTCAGACTGCCTGGTTCAACACCCATTCCAGCGTTTGCATGTGGGCTGTGTTTTGGGCATTGGCTCCTATTGTTTCAGCTATATATTCTGAAAAGAAATGTAATTGCTTTTTACATTTATCCTGAATGAAAAGCAGCTGTTATGCCCACTAGCTTCAATGAACTTTCACTCAAACCCCAGCATAGCAATATTATATGCAATAGTATTTTAGCTAACTGTTCCGAAAAAAAACTTAAAAATTCTGTCCCATTCCAATTCCTTTGTAATCACTGGGATAACTTGACTGCCTATGCAAATTTTTTGACATCACAACCCAGTGGAATAAACCCTTGGCCACCCAAAACTTGAGACCAAATATTGTGTTCTCTTATCAATGCTACTATTGTTTTTTTAAGAGATCCACTTAAACAATGTTTATTAATTTCTACTGTATTCTTTATCTCTGATTTTATTTTCCAGAAGCTGAAGATTAATCACAGAATCTGAATTGCAGAATCCAGGTTAATCCTCAAGAAAATCTGCAAAAGGACTACTGCTTTTCATAGTACATCTCTGTAAACACAATGAAGAAATTACCCTTCTTGCTTTGATGCCCATTTATACACCAACAAGGAGATGCCTTTGAATTCAGTGTTGTTCTGAAGGGCCAAAGGCAGGCACTCGCTCAACAATATTTTTCTTTTGTACAGAGAATTTGTGGATATATAGAAAATTTCTGATTCAGGCCAAAACATGTTACTTATCCTTGGTCATATACACCACAAGCAACCATCTGTAACCAAGGGAGGTTGTGGAATCCCTGGTCTGTCATGAGTGCTGGCCCTTGAGGAGGTCAGACACCCAGCTGACAAAGCTCCACTAAGGAGATCCACTTTGTGGATAATTACCCTAATTGCCTAACTAGCTGGGCAGCAGTTAATTAGATAAGGAGCACCTGGATCTAATAAAGGCTTATGATGGCTCAGTCAAAAAAAGCCCCAGAGCAGAGGAAGCTGCTGGTGAGAAAGCCATCTCGGGGCACCTGGGTAGGAAGCTAATCCCAGTAGTAGCTCCACAAAGAACAGGCCCAGAGAGAAAGTGCTTCTGGATGGGACTGGAACAGCCCAGGAGAACGAACTGGGTGTGGGACTTCATGGGGAGCTACTAGGGATTGGCTCAAGCAAAGAGTGATGCACTGTCAGGGGGAAGACTGGCACCCATCCAAATGCCCAGTTCCAGGTAAGGAATCCATCCCAAGAGTGCTCTGGGGCTAGGTGGGAGAAACTAGGTGGCTGATTAACCCAGGGGTGGAGAGTTTCTGGTGGACTACCTGACTGAAGACTTATGTTGTGGTGTTGTCCTTTTCAGTTAGATAAATGAGACCCTCTGAAGAGAGCACTCTTTAATAACAGAAAGGACTGCTTGGACTTGTTTATATCCCTGGTGAGGGAAAACTGAGGTGGGGCTCAGCTGCAGTGCTGTGCCTGACCACAGGGGATGCCCTAGGGTCACTGCCATACCATTATACTATTGCTGAAGGTTTTTAAGAGCAGGTTAGACAACATGCGTCAAAAATGGTCTAGATTTACTTTGTCGTTGCCCCAGTGCAGGGGGATGGACTGGATGGCCTCTCAAGGTCCCTTCCAGTCCTACATTTCTGTGATTTAATTCATCTGAATTCTCTAGTACTACACAGTTGGATTACTCTGGATTGCTTCATCCCATTAGCAGTTCTTTCAACCGATTGCTGTGATGAGTTTGTGATGTTCTTTCCAAAATAGGTAAATTGGCTCTCAACTGATTTCTCTTTAATTGTCAGAGCTGTAGGCTACAATGAACTGTTATCTACTAGCTTAAGCTTAGACTTGCATGGTTTTTTTCCTTTATTTTGCTTGGTGAGTTACTTTGTTCTGTCTGTTATTACTTGAAACCACTTAAATCCTACTTTTTATACTTAATAAAATCATTTTTGTTTATTAATTAACCCAAAGTAAGTGATTAATACCTGGCAGAACAAACAGCTGTGCATACCTGTCTATCAGTGTTATAGAGGGTGGACAATTTATGAATTTACCCTGTATAAGCTTTATACAGAGTAAAACGGATTTATTTGGGGTTTGGATCCCAATGGGAACTGGGTGCTGGAGATAGGTGACCTGCTGAGCAGTTTTTGGTTAAAGTCTGCAGTTCTGGGGGTGTGGACCAGATCTGGGTCTGTGTTGCAGCAGGCTAGCATGTCTGGCTCAACAAGGCAGGGTTCTGGAAGTCCCAAGCTGGCAGGGAAAACTGGTTCAGAGGTAACTCCAGCATGTCAGGTAACAGTCCCAAGGGGATCTCTGTGACCGAACCCGTCTCACTCCATTATTCAGAAATATTGTTTTAAGGATTATCAAGCTTTAATTTTCAAATTCATCCAGGGGCATAATTTCAACCATAATATTGGTTTTATAAATGCAAATGGTGATTGAGCAATTTTTCTTTAGCTAATATGAATGGTAAAGAAATTAGTCAATTAAATTATTTCTGTATTAGTCTGTTATTGCTACAATGCACAGCACATAAGTATGTGTGATACAGAAATAAAAACAAGGACAGTAAACTAAATCTGTACTTTAAAAATAATCATGAGATAAACACACTTGATAAACTACACTCACATTTAAATAACATGGCCAATATTTTCAAAAATGGTGCTAAATTTAAACTCACATCTTTATTTAGCACCCCTTTTTGAAAATTTTGTCCTGAGTTGTAGAGATGTCTGAGTGTATTGTATTACTTCTACAAGTCTACATGTGCATTAGAGAGGTTGCAACGGTGATGTTGCTAATGTGTTAACTTGCATCAGAAACCCCTCCCCTCTATGATGTTACTTTTAACCTCTTTTGAACTGCAGTTTGTCTTTTGTCTTTGTGAAAGATGCAACATGTT
>NW_020697087.1:0-5514 GCF_002925995.2 Terrapene triunguis
GTGCACTGTCCAGCCCTCTCCTGGACAGGCCAGATAGATTAGGTCTGCTGTACCTCTAGGAGGTCAATATACAAAAATCTGCCACCTTGTGGATAATTCCATTTACAGTTCACAACAGTGGATTAGTTTTGGTTCAAGAATAAAACAAGTTTTATTTAACTACATAGAGAGGTTTTAAGTGAACAAAAGTAATAAGGCATTAAAGAAGAAATGGTTACAAGAAAAAATAAAGATAAAATGCTTTCTAAACTTAACAGACTAGGCTTGTGAAGTCCCTTCCCACAGGTTCCAGTAATATTGCTGCCCAAACTCTCAGGCCAGCATCTGCTTCTCTGTTCATCTTAGGTGAAAGGGAGATGGGTAGGGAGAGAGAACTTGGGTGTTTTTGCCCTTCACTTTTATAGCTCGGTCACCATTTGAAAAACATTTTCCTGAGTGTTCACCTTAGGTAAAGTTCTTTCTTGCTGAGAGCAAGGAGACATGGAGTTTGGTGGAAGAAGGAGGCTTTGTGCTGTTTCTGTTCATCTGTGTATACTGCTTCTTTCTTCCCCCTCTTGTCCTCTGTGGAATCGGTTTACAGCTGAAATGCAAATTGAGGCAAACGCACATCCCTTTCTTTAGGACAAGTGTGCTTGACCAGTTCCACCTAATCAGGCTACGTGAATTGGAACTTGTGCTTTTAATACCCCATAGGTGGAATTTCATAACTTTACACACTGTTGCTACAGCCATTTCACCAAGGTAGTATTGATCACTGAGTTTCAAATGCTACCTCACAAGGCATATTTTGTCCAAAGATTGTTACAATTTTTTGTGAAGTGATGCAGAGCACAATTAGTACAGAGACATGAATAGTGAGAGATCCAAGCTGGTTTGCCTGATATTGTGTAAAAATGTGTGTAACTTTGATATAGAAGGCCTTGCCAAACTAATTATTGAAGCATATGCAACCATCATCGTAGACAGTGATTTGTTTATACTGCTCTATGTACTATACCAGTGTTTCTCAATCTGGAAGTCGTGATTTATTTGATAATTTATATGGTAAAAATGAGAAAATAAGCAATTTTTCAGTAATACTGTGCTGTGATACTTGTATTTTTATGTCTGATTTTGTAAGCAAATAGTTTTTAAGTGAGGGGTACTCAAGACAAATCAGCCTCCCGAAGGAGGTACAGTAGTCTGGAAACATTGACAACCACTGCTCTAATTGACCTGGATCAAGAATGTCTTTGTTTTACTTTCTATTTCTATAGTAAGGCTACTGGGATCTCAGCATTAAAATACAGTCTCAGAAGGATTTTTTGAATCATGTTTTTAGAAATGTCATCAATGGACCACTGCACTTCCCCCAAATTCATGAGTCTGATGTTTCATTTTTTAAGACCAAAGGTCCCTGCATCTTCCAAGTATTAGAGTGAGTTGTTTTCCAGAAACCCAAAGGTGGAAGTTCATTAGCAATCGATGTGTGTGTAATACATTTTATAGTAACAAATAAAAAGGAAGTCACAACTGGTCTAGTAAAATTTGCTTCCTGTCCTCTAGTCAGGGACATATCTCCCTGCTGTCAACAGTTCTCTCCGGAAACGGCAAAAGAAAGATCCCAGATCAATCTATGAAACTGAAAAGGGTATTCCCAGAAACACTGAGAAAATGAATGCCAAGGGCTTTTGTTACACTTTACCAGGGAGATCAGGAGTGAATGCACCAAACCAAAAACTCACTGCTGCGGAAATAAACACTCAGGGCTAGACTCTGCTTGGAGACAGCAGAATCTGCTACCATTTGCTGCTGTGAGGTGTACAGTGTCTCACAGAGCTGGGGAAAGGAGGCAAGACCCTGGCTGGCAGTGCAGGAGAGAGTAAGGTGCATCGCTGGCCTCCCCTCTGCACTGCTATGGTGCCAAGCACCCCTCTCACCGGGCCCCCCAGGTGGGGGGGGGGGGGGGGGTGACCCCCCCCACGTGCCCCAGGCCGGGCCAAGCCGCAGTGGGGTCCCTGTCCCTTTAAGAGCAGGGCTGGGCTGAGCCGAGCCGGCGGGGGGTGGCTCCGCTCCCGGCTGCAGGCTGATGCCGGAGCCTGGGCTGAGAGCCAGGCTCGTCTCCTGCACCAGCCCCGGGCGAGGCTTTGCTGCGGCTCCCCCAGTCCCGGCCACCACACGGTGTGTGTGTGTGGGGCGGTTGCTTGAAGCAGGGCAGGACCCGGTGGGGCCGAGGGCTGAACAGACCCGGCAGGGCGGTGCAGGGGCTGCTGGAGGGAAGCCGGGGAAGGGGTGGCACGGCCTCAACCCCCTGGGGCTGCCTGCCTCATGGAGGAGGCAGAGGGGTGCAAGCCGCAGCAGGACCCCAGCCCCCCGGGGGAGGGGATCTGGGGCCAGCCCAGGGAGGCAGGAACAGCCCCAGGGGTGCTGGGCGCGTGCAGGGCAGAGCCCCGGGAGAGCCCCAGCCCCGTGTCGGGCAGTGCTGCAGAGGAGGAGCCTGCGTCCTCCGGCGGGCGAGGGGAGCCCCAGGCAGGGGGAGCCGGGCCACCCGCACCCACCTCTCACGGCCACTCCATGCTGCTCCCAGTACCGCTTTCCGCCGGCATGGCTGCCCTGTCAGCCGCTTTTGAATCTTTAAATAGCCGTCCAGGGGAAATCCCGGACATTTTTAGCTTTTTACAAATTACCCCGGACGACTATTTAAAGACCCAAAAGCCGGACATGTCCGGGGAAACCCGGACGTATGGTAACCCTATGAATAGTACTCCTCCTGGGAACAAGAGGTGTGCGCTGAATACTGTCCCGTCTGGGAACAAGGAGCGTGTCCTGGGAACATGAGATGTGCCATCAATAGTACTACCCCTGGGAACAAGGGGTGTGTGCTGAATAGTGTCCCCTCTGGAAACAAGGGGTGTGTCCTGAATACTGTCTCTTCTGGGAATGTGAGATGTTTTATGAATACCCTGCCCTCTGGAAACAAGGGTGGGGGATCCCTTGAATACTGTCCCCCAGAAACAAGAGGTGTGTCATCAATAGTACTCCTCCTGGGAACAAGGGGTGTGCACTGAATACTGTCCCCTCTGGAAACAAGGGGTGTGTCGTGGGAACATGAGATGTGTCATCAATAGTACTACCACTAGGAACAAGGGGTGTGTGCTGAATAGTGTCCCTTCTGGAAACACGAGATGTGTTATGAGTACCCTCCCCTCTGCAAACAAGGGGTGTGTCATGTATACTGTCTCCTCTGGAAACAAGCGGTGTCCCTGAATACTGTCCACTGGAGAAATAAGGGGTGTGTCATTAATTGTAGTCCTCCTGGAAACCAAGGGTGTGTCATGCATTGTGGTCCCCCCAGAAACAAGAGGTGTGTCTCGAATAGTGTTCCCTCCAGAAAGAAGGGGCGTGTCATCAATAGTACTCCTTCGGGGAACAAGAGGTGTGTCCTGCATACTGTCCCTTCTGGGAACCTGAGATGTTTTATGAATACCCTGCTCTATGGAAACACTGGGGTGGGGTGGGGGGGTGTCCCTTGAATATTGTACCCTGCAGAAACAAGGGGTGTGCCATCAATAGTACTCCTCCTGGGAGCAAGGGGTGGGCGTTGAATACTGTCCCGTCTGGAAACAAGGGGTGTGTCCTGAATACTGTCCCTTCTGGGAACATGAAATGTGTTATGAGTACCCTGCCCTCTGGAAACAAGGGGTGTGTCAGGAATACTGTCTCCTCGGGAAACAAGAGGTGTCCCTGAATACTATCACCTGTAGAAATAAGGGGTGTGTCATTAAGTGTAGTCCTCCTGGAAACCAAGGGTGTGTCTTGAATTGTGGTCTCCCCAGAAACAAGAGGTGTGTCCTGCATACTGTCCCCTCTGGAAACAGCAGGTGTGACATGAATACTGTCCCCCTCCTGAAATAAGATGTGCGGCATCAATAGTAGTCCTCCGGGGAACAAGGGGTGTGTCCTGAATACTGTTCCCTCTGGAAACAAGAGCTGTGTCATCAATAGTACTGCCCCTGGGAACAAGAAGTGAGTCCTCAATATTTGTCCCCTGTGAAAAGGAGAGGTGTGTCACAAATTCTGTCCCCTCCAGAAATAAAGGGAGTCTTATCAATAGTGCTTGTCGTGGAAACAAGAGGTGTGTCACAAATTCTGTTCCCACTGGAAACAAGAGGTGTGACACGAATACTGTCTCCCCCAGAAACAAGAGGTGTGTCATCAATAGCACTCCTCCTGGGAACAAGGGGTGTGTGCTAAATAGTGTCCCATCTGGGAACAAGAGGTGTGTCCTGAATATTGTCTCCTCTGGAAACAGCAGGTGAGGCATGAATACTGTCCCGCCCAGAAACAAGATGTGCAGCATCAATAGCACTCCTCCCGGGAACAAGGGGTGTGTCCTGAATAGTGTTCCCTCCAGAAACAAGAGTTGTGTCCTGAATACTGTCCACTCCAGAAACAAGAGGTGTGTAATGAATACTGACCCTACATAAACAAGAGGTGTATCATTAGTAGTATTCCTTATGGGAACACGAGATGTGTCCCGAATACTGTCCTGTTAAGAAACAAGGGTGTTTCTCGCCCTTATGGCTTGTAGAAAGTAATATTAAAAGTAATGGCGCATGGCTCCCTGGTGCCCTCTGTTCCAGTGCCCCTGCTCTTGCCCCCTCCCTACACTTGGAGCAGCCCCTGGCCAAGCTGGTCCTGAGAACCTCTTGTCTGCTGTGCAGAGGGCAGGGGCTGATGTTGGGGTGTCACAATCCTACTGCCTTTGTACCTGGTCTCTGCTGAGCTGGGGGGGGGGTGACACGAGTCTGTGATGTTGCCTCTGGGTCATGAGTGGGAGATGCTGAGTGCTGCTAATGGACTGAACAAGCCTTCTGATTAGTGAGGTCTCTGCTTAAAGTGAGAGTGTGCTGTCTCTCACTCCCCGAACACGCACAGCCTCTCTCTCTCACATAGGGTTACCATTCGTCCGGATTCCCCTGGACATGTCCGGATTTTTGAGCTAAAAATAGCGTCCGGGGGGAATTTGTAAATGTCCGGACTTCCCCCCGGATGCTAACAGGGCAGCTGGCCGGATGGTGAAACTTACATGGGGCTCCGACAGCCAGAGACAGCCCCTCCTCCGCTCCCCTGCACCAGAGATCAACTCCCTCCCTCCCTGCATTCCAGATTGCCTCCGGCAGTCTGGAGCTCCTCCCCCGCCAGCCAGCCTGCCGGGACAAGCCTGCCGGGACGAACGGCTCAGGTCATTCCTGAGCAAGCTCACGGAAACATTAGGCGAAGGCCAACAACAAGGGGGGCAGGGGGTCGGAGAAGGGGCAGGGAGGTTTTGGAGGGGGCAGTCAAGAGATGGGGGGGGTCGGGAGTTCGGGGGGGGCTTTCTGGGGGAGCGTGTGGATAAGGTTTTGGGCAGTCAGGGTACAGGTAGGGGATAGGGTCCTGGGGGGCAGTTGCGGGGGGTCTTAGGAGGGGGCAGTTAGGGGATAAGGAACAGGGAGGTTTAGGTAGGGGGTGGGGTTCTGGAGGGCAGTTAGG
>NW_020697087.1:5614-14261 GCF_002925995.2 Terrapene triunguis
GTTTGGGAGTTCTGGGGGCGGCTGTCAGGGGGCAGGGGTGGGGAGAGGGATCGGAGCAGTCAATGGGACAGGGAGCAGAGGGGTTTAGATGGGTCGGGAGTTCTGGGGGGGGCTGTCAGGGGGTGGGGAGTGGTTGGATGGGGCATGGGAGTCCCAGGGGTCTGTCTGGGGGTGGGGGTGTGGATAAGGGTTGGAGCAGTACAGGTACAGGGTACAGGTAGGGAGTAGGGTCCTAAGGGGCCAGTTAGGATGGGGGGAGGGTCTCAGGAGTGGGCAGTCAGGGGACAAGAGGCAGGGAGCCTTAGGTAGGGGGTGGAGTCCTGGGGGGCAGTTAGGGGCAGGGGTCCCAGGAGGGGGCAGTCAGGGGACAAGGAGCGGGGGGGGGAGGGTTGGGGGTTCTGAGGGGGGCGGGAAGTGGGAGGGGCAGGGGCGGGGCTAGGGCAGGACGGGGGCGGGGCTCCTCCCGTCCTCTTTTTTGCTTGCTGAAATATGGTAACCCTATCTCACATACACACTTGTACTGTTGTTGTTATGACTTCCTTTGAAAGAATAAAATTGCAGAGACTATATGTGCATGGTGCATTTCAAAGTTTAAGGATTACAGTGCTGTTAGTTTACTTTTTTCTGTGGTCTGTGCATTTCTTAATTTTACTACTCAAAGAATTAAAGTTAAGATAGAAATGAGGTCTAAAATGCCTAACCTGTCCTGGCTGGCATAATTGTCATTTATTATTTAAAATAACAACGATAAAGCACAATATGATCATAAAAGTCAGACAACCAAATAATAGTATCCTGCTAGAACATAAATTCTGCTTCTACTCACAACTTTAGACACTGCAGCTGAAGGTTGCTTATTTTCAAATTGTTAAGTTATTTTACAGATATCACTAAAAATACACTTGTATGAACACAAATGTGGTTTCATGTATGATACTAATAGCCATGATGGAATCAAATGTTAGTGAGTCATGTACATGATTTTGATTGGTAAACATAAATGCAAAAATATGTAGATAAATGAATTTCCTTTCTTAATAAAAGAGAAAACAACACATTAATCATGTATTTTTTTTAGTGAATGGTTTTTCATTGCGCTAAGAAGCATTTACTTAATTTTGACTAGATAATGGCAATAATACAGAGTGTGTGTTAAAGAAACTCTGCTTAAAATCTGCTTATTTTCTCAATTTGTATCTACACCGCTACCTCGATATAACGCGACCTGATGTAACATGAATTTGGATATAATGTGGTAAAACAGTGCTCGGGCGGGGGGGGGGGGGCTGCGCACTCCGCTGGATCAAAGCAAGTTCAATATAACATGGTTTCACCTATAACGTGGTAAGATTTTTTTGGCTCCTGAGGACAGCGTTATATTGAGGTAGAGGTATAGCTGTACTAAAGATAGTGTTGCTGGCACAGCGTGCCCGAGGAAAGCAATAGCGGGGTTCGT
Source organism: Terrapene triunguis (assembly GCF_002925995.2). Taxonomy (NCBI): domain Eukaryota; kingdom Metazoa; phylum Chordata; order Testudines; family Emydidae; genus Terrapene; species Terrapene triunguis. Next base: position 7,071 of record NW_020697087.1, read on the forward strand.
TGCCCGGTGTGCTTCGTGCCAATGAACACACCAGGGTGGAGAAGCAATCAAAGTTTATTTGAGATCTCAAAGCGGTGCAAGGAGACTGGCACGTCTCAGATCAAGCACACTGAGACAAGCAGTTTTCCCTTTTTATTCTTTTTGCAGCTAGGCTTTTCCCTTCACCCCCCCCTCACCCTCCCTCCTCCTATAATAGTTTACATTAAGCAAGTAGCAAGCAATTACATTTAAGCAGTTAAGTCATCTTGGTGGCTATAAGTCCAGCTTGTTAGTAACTTTTCCTTGAATTATTATCTTGTCCCTTTACTTTGATTTGTTATCTTGCCTTTCAGCCAGAAGTATGCAGGCCTCATTATTACCGCTTGGTACCGATATGAGCGGTGCTGCACCTGATAAATTGTTACACATTCCAATTTCTACATCTGGCTTTTGAGGTCGATTAGAGTTTAAACATGGAAGGAGTTTGGTTCATTTAGGCCTAGTGCAGGAAGGCTTCATTGACACTCGTGGTCTTCCACCCTCCCGAGTTACCTAGGGTTATACCTAATGATACCAACAATAGTGTACAAAATATCAAACTTGTGTTTCTGATACCTGTGTTAAAGCTCCAGAACTGACACCCTGAGGCTTGGGAGTGGGAATGTCTTGCTGTATTATCTCCTGATTGTTCTAAACTTACATATATACAAACTCCAATTAAAGCCACATTTTCCGTTGATATTTTTTTATTTATTTTTCAATATAAGAATTAGGATTTAGCTGACAGGAATACTGTATCTAAGTTATTATGTGCAAGAAACCTGGAGTTTTCAGGTGCTCAAATAGCCCCAGGAATCATCATTAAAATTGCCTCCCCCCCAAATATGAAATGTTGCCTCTGGTGAGCCACAGGTGGCAAGAGGGCTGTGGGCTCTGGCAAGTTGCAACCCCCTGTGTGACAGCATGAAGTTGGCCTTGAGCTGCTTGATGGGTGCCAGGCACCACAAGGTGCAGAAGCAGTGGATGTGTAAGGGTGGCAACGTGCTATGCTATGCTATGCTGGGGGTGGTGGTGTTGCCTTAAGACAGAGGTGGGCAAACTATGGCCTGTGGGCCACATCCAGGCCATGGGACCCTCCTGCCTGGCCCCTGAGCTCCTGGCCTGGGAGGCTAGCCCCAGCCCCTCCCCTGCTGTCTCCCCTCCCCCACAGCCTCAGCTTGCCCTGCTGCTGGTGCAATGCTCTGGGTGGTGGGGCTGCGAGCTCCTGGGGCAGCGCCACTGCAGAGCCTGGCCTGACCCAGTGCTCTGTGGTGTGTGGCTGTAGAGCTGCCAGCCACTGGTGCTCCAGGCAGCATGGTAAAGGGGCAGGGAGCAGGGGGGTTGGATAGAAGGCAGGGGAGTTCGGGGTGGTGGGCAGGGGTGTGGATAGGGGTTGGGGTGGTCAGAGAATGGGGAACAGAGGGGTTGAATGGGGGCAGGGGTCTGGGGGGCAGTCAGGAAGGAGGGGGGGTTGGATGGGGCATTTGGGGGCAGTCGGGGGGGGTTCTGGGGGTGGTCAGGGGACATGGAGCGGGGGGGGTGTGTGTGGATGGGGCAGGGGTCCTGGGTGGCCACACCCCCTCCCCTAACTGGCCCTCCATACGATTTCCAAAACTCGATGTGGCTATCAGGCCAAAATTTTGCCTGCCCCTGCCTTAAGAGATGGGTGCCTACCTGGCAGCCAGTGCTCTCTGGCTGCCCATACAGTGCTTAATTTGTGCCAGGTAGAGCTATGTGACCTTTGTCTATGTAAATTAAGCACTCGGAGGAGGCAGAGGGGCGTGCAGGGAATAGGGGGGAGGTAGCCCGGGGGCAAAGTACAAGTTTGCACAGGTTGCCATTTTCCGTAAAGTTGGTCATGGGGATGGTGCAGTGTCTCTGGCCTGTGTCAGCTGCCTGGTCAGCTTGACAGGGAGTGACACTGCCCTCCAGTGAGGCTCTAGGTATGCCCTCGAGCACCAGCCAAGTAATCTTTCCATTACCCCCCAAATACCGTCTCACAGTACAAACAAATCCCTCCAGGACCGTTGAGATACCTCTTTCAGCAGCCCCCAACTGCACCTACTGTGGAGTCCCCTCTTCCCTCTAGGTAGAATTTTCTTTTTAGGAACCTAAAATATTGTAATTATAGTTTGTCTTCTATAAATTTTTATTGTAAGAAGGAAGGCTGATTAATACATCACAATGAACAGTCCTTGCTGCTACTAAGCTAGGAATGAACTAAAGGGTTTCTGGGTTGCCTGAGTCTGTATTTATAGCTGCCTTTGGCTTCTAAGGCATGCTGGGAAATGGAGGGGGTGGAGCTTAGGCAGTATATAAGCTGGGGTCTCGTCCCAGGAAGTCATTCGGCTTTGTGTTGGTCCAAAGAGATGTGCATAGGTGCGTGTGTGGGTGTTTATAGTCATGGTGAGTATTGATACGGGGTAACAATGATATGTATTTGTGGTTAATGTACTGTTTTTCTGTCCTTATTTCTGTGTAATGTGCTTTTTTTCATTTCAGCTTGTTTATAGTGTGTTTGATTTATGTGTTATCATTTGTATTTTCATTGGGAGGGAAGACATTGGGGGCTGTTTCTGATAGAGCTTCTGTTAAACACACATATCTAGTACTGGTAGCATGTCCATGGTGGTGGACTGTTGTAGAAGCATAGCAGTTTTCTGTTTGGGTTAGGTGGGGACTAGTCTGAGGAGATTGTAATATTTAGTAAGTGTTTCTTCTCTTAACCTTCTGTATTTTCTTTGACTCAGTTGTCTAGAGCCCTGTGAGTTGAGTTTATAAGCTATGTTTGCAGGCAAGCTTTATTTATATTTGCAGCTGTGTCCAGATCCGGTATCGAGTCGTATTGTGATGTGAAGGGTTGTGAATATTTTTCTCTTTGTTTGTCATGCTGGCGCTGTATGTTTGTGAGTGATTTCAATGTATGGGAGTGAAGGCCTGTCTACTGAGGTGAAGGGGATCTTGAGACGGGGAGCTCCTGTCCAATTGCCAAAGATAAGTATATGCCAAAGGGTTTGATGGTCAGAAGCGTTTGTGATGTTGAGCCTCTTTCTTTACTTATGGGAGTTCTCTAAAGTCTGCCCATTCTTAATGGTCCTGTGAGGGGTGGGCAGGAGCTTGTTGTATGGAGGGAGCGTGTGTTTCCCCTGAGGGAAGGTTGATTGCTGGCAGAGTGGCCTGTCTGTAACTAGAGATGCTCTGTTCTCAGTTCTTCTCTCTCACACAGCACTGGGTTTGCATCACAGGTCACCACTTCATCCTTGTGTTCTCCTCTACATGGTTGTGGTTTTCTGAGGAGGATGTGAGCATCCTAGTTAGTGATGGGCCCCTGTGGTGTAGGGAAAGGGGGAGGGCCACGAGTATGTAGAAGCGTAGCTATTTTCTGTGTGGATGAGTGTTTGGGGTGGGGTTCTCTGAGGGGGGTGTAATGTGTAGTAGGTGTTCCCTCTCTAGGAAGCAGTATGTAGGTGAGGTCATCTTTCATATTGTGGTGTTGGGAGCTTTATGAGTAGAGTTTATAACTGAGATTTTAAGTCAAACTTTGTTTTTATTTGCAGATGTGTCCAGATCTGGTACCGAATAGTCTTATTCTGTGGAGGGTCATGACTACTTCTCTTTGACTGTCATGACATTGCTGTATGGATGTCGATGTATGGCAGTGAAGGCCTGTGTAGAAAGGAAAAGAAGATCTTGAGAGTGGGAGTGGCCATCAAAGTTAAGTATCTGTTGAGAAGTTTGATGGTCAGAAGTACTTGTGCTGTTGAGGCTCCTTGTTTAGGGATCGGAGTCCTCTAAACTCTGCCTGTTCTTAATGGGCACGTGAGGGGTGGGTGGGAGCTTGTTGTATGGAGGGAGTGTGTGTTTCCCGTGAGGGAAGGTTGATTGCTGTCAGAGTGACCTGTCTGTAACTAGACATGCTCCATTCTCAGTTGTCCCCTCTGACACAGCACTAGGTTTGCATGACAGGTCACCACTTCATCTCTTGTCTGTCTTCTACATGGTTGTGGTTTTCCGAGGAGGATGTAAGCATTCTAGTTAGCGATGGGTCCCTGTTTTGGTGGGACACGGGGAGGACCAGCAATACGTGGATGAGAGTGTCTGGGGTGGGGGTGGGGCTTCTCTGAGTGGGGGTGTAATGTGTAGTAGATGTTCCTTCTCTTCAGGAAGTAGTATGCAGGTGAAGTCATCTTTTGTATTGTGTAGTTGGGAGTTTTGTGAGTAGGTTTTCAGTCAAGCTTTCTTTGTATTTGCAGATGTGTCCAGATCTGGTACTGTGGGACGTGACTACTTTTCTTTGACTGTCACGGCATTGCTGTATGGATGTTGACATATGGGAGCGAAGGCCTGTGTAGAAAGGAAAAGAAGATCTTGAGAGCGGGAGTGGCCATCAAAGTTAAGTATCTGTTGAGAAGTTTGATGGTCAGAAGTATTTGTGCTGTTGAGGCTTCTTGTGTATGGATGGGAGTCCTCTGAACTGTGCTTATTCTTAATGGGCATGTGAGGGAGCTCACTGTATGAATGGAGTGTGTTTCCCCTGGAGGAATGCTGATTGCTGGCAGATTTTTTCTGTCTAACTAGAGATGCTCCGTTCTCAGTTCTTCTCTCTTACATGGCACTGGGTTTGCATGACAGGTCACCACTACCTCCTTTGTCCATCTTCTACATGGTGGTGGTTTTCTGAGGAGGATGTGAGCATCCTAGTTAGCGATGTCTCCCTATGGCGGAGGGAAAGGGGGAGGGCCACCTTTTAGAAGTGTAGCCATTTTCCATGTGGATGAGAGTGTACTCTGAGGGGGGGTGTAATGTGTAGTAGGTGTTCCCTCTCAAGGAAGCAGTATGCAGATGAGGTCATCTTTCATATTGTATAGTTGGGAGCTTTGTGAGTAGGTTTTCAGTCAAGCTTTTGTTTGTATTTGCAGGTGCATCCATATCTGGTACTGCGTTGCCTCGTTCCGTGGAGGGTTGTGACTAGTTCTGTCTTCATCTGTCGCGGCATAGCTGTATGTCTGCGTTGGATGGATGCCAATGTATGGGAGCGAAGGCCCGTGTACAAAGGAAAAGGAGATTGGGAGTGGCCATCAAAGTTAAGTATCTGCCTATGGGTTTGATGGTCAGAAGTATTTGTGCTGTTGAGGCTTCTTGTTTAGGGATGGTAGTCCTCTAAAGTCTGCTCCTTCTTAACGGTTGTGTGAGGGAGCTCATTGTATGGCGGGAGTGTGTGTTTTCCCTGTAACTAGAGATGCTCCATTCTCAGTTATTCTCTCTTACACGGCACTGGGTTTGCATCACTGGTCACCACTACCTTGTTTGTCTGTCTTCTATTGGGTGTTGGTTTTCTGAGGAGGATGTGAGCATCCTAGTTACTGATGGGGCCCCTGTTATGGTGGGAAAGGGCCATGAGTATTGTGTAAATTGTGAGTATTTTGCATGTTCATTTTAATTGTATAGAAGTAGTTGGTTGCTGCTTCATTGTAGGTATGGGTGTGCTGGGGCTCTTTTGGGGTGTTGAATAGGTCAGTTTAGCAAAGGGAGTGTGGTATTGTGCTGTTGTGGCATTTAGCAATCATGTGGCATTTATTATTTGTGTGCCACAGGGGGATCTGAGTCCAGAACTGAGGGAATGGGCTGTGGCAAGTGCGTCCTGTTTGGTTTACATGGTTCCTGGTAATGGTGGTGCCAGTGGGAGCAGAGGAGCTGCTTGCATCCATGAGGTAAGTGTTAAGTTTGAGCTTTTAGTGCACTACTGTTGATGGGAGTGTGGTCTTTGCTGGGTTAGGTGAGGTGGGCTTATTATGAATGGGTTCTTCACCAGTTTTTTGTGTGTGAGACAACAGGTGGAGAAGACAACATTTGGGTTAAGTTGTTGCTTGTTCTCTAGAAGAAGGTTGGACTTTGGTGGGTGGTTAGTGAGGGTGTTGTCATGTGTGCCCAAAATGTTGAGTATTTTTCCTTGAATATATTGCAGATGTGTGATATTGGTGTGGAGATGTGTTGATATCCTTTGGGCAAGGGGTAGCGGTGGTGAGGGGAGTGTGGAAAATATGTAATGGGACTGAGAGTTGCAATACTAGGGAGGGGGAAGGGATCTCATGATATGTGATTCCTGTGTTACTGTAGATGGTTTGTTGAAGAAATAGGGTGGGATGTGTTGCATCATCTGTGGGTTTGATGGCGAGTACTCATTGGATTATTATTTTGTGTTTGCAGGTACTTAAGAGGCTTTGGGAGGTGCAGTTTGTGAAAGAATGTTGTGCGAGGTGTGTGTAAGTACTTTTATGGTGTGAAGTCCTGGTGATTGGAATGTATACTCTTTCTCTACTCACCATTGGTGTTTTCTGAGGAAGTGAGCATTTTAGTTAGGCATGGTGATTGGAATGATAAATGCAAGGGAAAGGGGCAGTAGTGTAGTGTGGAAAGTATGTGCTTGTGTTTACCTTCCACACCACATTGCTAAATTTCCTTAAAAAAAGAGGAGGAGGAAAGTATGATAGCAGTGTGTGGCAATATGATTTTACTTTTTGGGTTGTTTTCTGCTCACTTACTGAGAAGCAGTGGAGGATCAGAGTCTTGCCTGTTCCTGAGATGAAGTGGAAATTGACAAAGTTTGGATAGGAGATAGATGTGAGGCTAGACCTGGTGGGAAAGAGAGTGAGTATCTGGTTATATTTTTCTGTGTTTTTCTGTATTGTGTGGTGTGGTACTGTGTGGTGTTCTTTAGAAGTATTGCTCATATGTGATGCGTGTATGTGGATGCACATGTTGGGGTGCTAGTGTCAGTATCCTGTAAAAGAAGGTGTCACGGTGTATGTAGGTGGTGTTGCATTTGTTTGTGGGGGAATGGAAAAGTGATGCTGAAATAGGTGCCGGTTGCATAATTGCAGATGGTTTGAGATAGTCTTCACGGTGTCAGTCGGTGTGCAGTGTGAGCGTTGTTAAATTTTTTTGTCATTGTAGGTTCTGTGTGAAGATGGGGGTCCAATTTGCCAAAGAACCAGTGAAGTTGAAGTATGGCTGTGGGGGACATGAAGTACTTGTTTCCTGGAATGGAAGTTAATTTGATGTCAAGTTTGCAAGTTAAGTATGGTTATTGATCATGGTTTTTTGTTGGTCTGTTTAATGTTGGAGATGGGAAATGTGTTTCACTGGGTGCATGTCAATGGGAATCTCATGTGC
>NW_020697088.1:0-1266 GCF_002925995.2 Terrapene triunguis
AGGGACCATCTGTCTCTGGGTGCTGGGGGTAGAATCAGGACCTTTCACTGCCAGGCCTCTGCTTACGACCAAGACCAGGTCAGCCGTGATCAAGTATAAACAGTGACTGACAATGAGCCTTAGCCCACCTACTGTTGTTAATGGGCAAGGCGGTAAGGCCTAAATGTACAACAACGGCCTAATTTTGGGTACCTCCGTTTATCTCTTTGAACTACAGGGCTGCAGGGACCTTGTTCCAACTGCATCTGGAGTCCGTGGGCAGTGCAGGGGTCCAGCCCCTCAGAGAACCAGCCCCTACGCACTTAATAATAAGGTGATAAGCAGTAGCCAGCATGGATTTATCAAGGACAAATCGTGTCAAACCAACCCCTGGTAGCTTTCTTTGACTGGGTAACAAACCTTGTGGATGGGGGGAAGTGGTAGATATGCTATATCTAGACTTTAGTAAGGCTTTTGATACAGTCTCACGTGACCTTCTCATTAACAAACTAGGGAAATACAACCTAGATGGAGCTACTATAAGGTGGGTGCATAACTGGTTGGAAAACTGTTCCCAGAGAGTAGTTATCAGTGGTTCACAGTCAGGCCGGAAGGGCATAACGAGTGGGGTCCCACAGGGATCAGTTCTGGATCCGGTTCTGTTCAATATCTTCATCAGTGATTTACATCGTGGCATAGAGAGTACCGTTACAAAGTTTGCAGATGATACCAAGCTGGAAGGGGTTGCAAGTGCTTTGGAGGATAGGATGAACATTCAAAATGATCTGGACAAACTGGAGAAATGGTCTGAGGTAAATAGGATGAAATTCAATAAGGACAAATGCAAAGTACTTCACTTAGGAGGGAACAATCAGTTGCACACATACAGAATGGGAAATGACTGCCTAGGAAGGAGTACTGTGGAAAAGGATCCAAGGGTCATAGTGGACCACAAGCTAAATAAGAGTCAACAATGTAACCTGTTGCAAAAAAGCCAACATCATTCTGGGATGTATTAGTAGGAGTGTTGAAATCAAGACACGAGAAGTAATTCTTCCACTCTACACCACGCTGATTAGGCCTCAACTGGATTATTGTGTACAGTTTTGGGCACCACATTTCTGGAAAGATGCGGACAAATTGGAGAAAGTCCAGAGAAGAGCAACAAAAATGATTAAAGGTCTAGAAAACATGACCTATGAGGGAAGATTGAAAGAATTGGGTTTGTTTAGTCTGGAGAAGAGCAGACTGAGAGGGGACATGAGAACAGTTTTCAAGTACCTAAAA
>NW_020697088.1:1366-6566 GCF_002925995.2 Terrapene triunguis
CTGTCAGGGTGGTTAAGCACTGGAATAAATTGCGTAGGAAGGTTGTGGAATCTCCATCATTGCAGATTTTTAAGAGCACGTTAGACAAACACCTGTCAGAGATGATCTATATAGTACTTAGTCTTGCCTTGAGTGCAGGCGACTGGACTCGATGGTGTCTTGAGGTCCCTTCCAGTCCTATGATTCCATGATTGGATGATCCAAAGGTCTCGTCTTGCCTTAACGTCTCCAAATCTCTGCAAAGCTGAGTGTGGCACATTGAGCAGCCGCTGATATTTCCATGTGTCGCCTGCTTGATCCCAGAACTAACACTGAGTGATTGGGGGTGGGGGTGTGACACAGTGGGAGCAGCTCAAACATGCAAAGGGGCTGGCCAGGGCAGTGACATCACAACAGCCTTTTGCAGGACCTCAGCTGATTGGTCAAAGGAGGTTGGGAGGCGGTGACCTCACAGAGAGTCTATGACAACGGGCAGGTAAAAGAGGCTGCAGGGTGGGGGCAATGGCTTTGCTGCAGGGAGTCTCCTCCTCAAGGTCTCCCCTCGAGGCCTGAGAGAGAATTCTGGGTCATGTCTGTGAGCGCGAGGAGGAGCCTCTCTGGAGTTTTCCCCTTTCCCACTGCTAATTTAGCGAGAAGACAGACGTCCCTGTGGAGCAGGTAAGAGCCCCAGAGAGGTTTGGTACCTAGGCAGCCTGACCCACCTGGTGCTGGCCAAATTCAAGGCATGGAAAACACTAGGTTAAGGTGCGAGAATTTCCCCCGCACACCTTAGGCCATTGTCCCTCAGAATTACTGGGGACATTGGGGTTCGTCATTTTTGGGTTCCCTTTTCCCTGCTTCCCTCCCTCCACTTCTCTCTAGCCCTCGTTGCGTTGTGGGAAGCCCTCCCAAAGAGATGGGGCAGGAAGGCTGCTCGGAGAGTGATCCCCACAGGTGACCTGAGCCATCCCTGGGCCATCTGGGGGAAATATCAGTTTCCCATCCCTCAGAGTCTCAGTGCTGATTGGCTGAGCTTGCGGCTAAAGCTCTCCCCTTTCGACACCTTCAGCTTCCCTGACAGCTTAGGGAGTTTAACAGGCTGTGGGGCTCCTTCTCCTGCAGCAACAGAGAGCTCCTGTCCCCAAGCGCCCCTCCTGGCCACTGAGTCCTGATGGCCTTTGAGCAGGGCAGGCCATCCTTTCTGTCGTGGGCGCCCCAAACTGGGCCATCTAGCAGCCACAGGAGAAATCGCCAGCTTCTGGACCTGTGTGCACCGGCTGGTTGGTTAATATGGAAAGCTGCATCCTGGAGACTGGCCAAGATCCTGCTCCTTATTTTCAGCTTCTAGACTTCCTCGTCCATCCAGTGGGAGAGGACGGCTTTCAAGGGCCTGGCTTGGAGCCTTGTTAATGGGCCATCCACTGCTCCATGGCATGAAAAGACTCCCCGGGGGGGTGAGTTACTGCAGGATTTTGTCTCTGGAGACCTCGCTCCTGTCCCTGTCTCCCTGGCTGGCCCAGGAGTGTCTGAGAGGGGAGCCGGGCAGGACACACCCAGCGATTGTCTGAGCAGATCCTTGTTGAAGTCCCAGAAAGGGGGTAGGGTTTGCCCAGTGACATCACAAGTCGGGGAGCAGACGCCCCGTCCTCTTCCAGGGGCCGATTGGGTGAGGCCACATTGTCCTTGTCATGCTTCAGTCTGACTTCCCCTTGGAACAAACCCACGGGCTGCAGCCGCCAGACCCAGTTACTAGAGACATCCCTTAGGGGAGGGGAAGAGACCTTTGGTCTGTCAGCTCCAAACGCCCCAGGCCCTAAGCCATAGGTGGCGAGTTATATGGGCCTGTGGTGCTGGGCACCAGGAATATTCCTGGCCCAGGGGCCTGGCTCCAGCAAAGTTTGCAGCCAGGTCTCTCCCCTGGCCCCGCCTGCCACCCCTGCGCATCCTCCAGCCCCACCTGCTGCCCCCGGGCGATTGAAAATGGCCCCACTGCCACTACCGGCAGTACAACAGGCCTGAGCGGCTTCCTGCACGCTCGCTCCACGTGTCGGCCAGCACATCCCTGTGTGGGGCTGTGTCTCCGCACGCTGCCCCTTCCCTGAACGCCCCTGCGGCCAATGGGACGCTGCAGGGGCGAAGGGGACAGGAGCGCATGGAGACCTCCTGGCCCGCCCCACCTAGGAACCGCTGCCGGAGGGGTGCCCCAGGTAAGCACCGAACCCCCCGCCCCCTTCCAGAGCCTGCACACACACCCCCCTCCCCACACACACCCTCCTGTCCCCAAATTCCCTCCTGCACACCCACCCCCTCTAGCCCCCAAACTCCCTCCCAGAGCCTGCACCCCTCACCCCCTCCTCCACCCCCTGTCCCAGCCCAGAGCCTGCATCCAGCACCCAAACTCCCTCCCAGAGCCTGCACCCCTCATCCCTCCAGCACTCCAATCCCCTGCCCAGCCTAGAGCCTGCTCCCAAACTCCCTCCCAGAGCCTGCACCCCAGACTCCCACCCCCACCGAAACTCCCTCCCAGAGCCTATACCCTGCACCCCTCCTGCACCCCAATCCCCTGCCCCAGCCCAGAGCCTGCACCCCAGACCCTCACCCAAACCCAAACCCTTAGGAAGGTGTGGGGGGGAATTTGGAGGGTCAGGTTCTTGTCACCACCAAAATTTCTACAAACCCGCCGTCCTAGGGTGTTATTAGCACCACGCTCTCACCAGCTGAGCTAGCCGGCCCACAGAAACCAGGCTGAGAAGCGGCCCTTTCGGAAAGGAGCCCTGGGCAGCCGCAGGATGGTTGTGGCCTCTGGAATGAGAGGGGGGGCTGAGGAGCTGCTTGTGTCCAGTGGAATTAGCTCAACAGGTTGAGCGCTCGCTTCGCATGCGCGAGGCAGTGGGCTCAATGGCCACATTCTCCAGTGGCAGGGGGTTCCCATCCTCTGCCTTTCTTTTAAAAGCACTGCCAGGCAGAGGGCTACGTGCCTCCAGTGGGCCCCTCCCTCTCCCTACTTGACCTGCCATAACAGTCCAGAGAATTTTACCCAGTGAATCCTACATGGACCCCAGCACCGTACGGTTGAACTAGGACAGATCACTCAGAAAGTCCTCGAGTTTGGCTGTAAAGATGTGAAATGCTATGGGGGCAGGGGAGGGAACTGGCCTGTCTTTCAAGCTTAAATTCTGCAATTTCTACATCTAAGCATAAAGCTCAGGTCTGCACTGGCCATGAATTAAGCCCAGGCCTGCTGTATGGGAGACAAGAATTCTCCCGCAGACCCAGCAAGTGTGCAAACTAGAACAAAGTGACTGTGCACTATGGGCCCTGCCCCTGCCAGAGCCCCTCTGCTCCAGGGCACAGGGGTGTGGCCAACACTCCCAGGAGCTCTCTGCTTCTGGCCAGAAGGGAATTCTTTGGGAATTCAGTCATGAATGATATAGAGATTAAGGGGTTCGAGTTACATGATGTGCCCTGTGGCTTTAAGGCATTGGAGAAATGCTGAAGAGGTTAAAGGAAGCAGAGCTGGGTAGCTGGGTGTTGGCCCTCCAAACTTGTGCTCTGATGAGATTGAGCAGTTGTGGGGATTGTGCAAGCTGTGGTGTTTACATGCAGATAAAAAATGTAATGAAACCCCATTTTTAAAACCACCCATGTCTGGGAATGTAAGAGAAGCTCTTTGAAATAAGTGTCTCCTTCACACTCTTCAAGATTACTGGCTCTAATACTCTACCACCTCATAGAGCCCCGTGGTAGCGCATTTGACAACAGATAAAGTGGTTGCTGATTCAAATCTAGGAGCTCTCTTAAATGTGTTCTTTTTTAATTGAAATATATTTTCATATCCATCTCCTCTATGTTCAGGAGTTCCACTGAATGGGGATGTGAAATGAATTTAATCATTCAACATTTTCCCTGTTGAAATGTACAAACGCTGAACAAACCTGTCCATCGTCTAAAATCAGTTCCGGTCCTCTGAGGCTCTAGTTTGCTTTCATCGATTAAACAAAGATACGTTTCAGAGGGGGAGCCGTGTTAGTCTGTTTCAGCAAAAACAACGAGGAGTCCTGTGGCACCTTAAAGACTAACAAATCTGATGAAGTGGGTTCCAGCCCATGAAAGCTTATGCCCAAATCAAAGTGTTAGTCTTTAAGGTGCCACAGGACTCCTCCTTGTTCAAACAATGATAGAATATGAATGCACATTTGCAGGGCCTTGATCTCCACGAGCGATGCTGTGCAGAAGAACAAGAACCACATCCAGTTGGGGCTCAGGAGTTAGCAGAGATCACCAGCACCTTGGCTCCTTCACAGTCAGCCAGCAGTAGCTGGGCCCCAGAACAAGCCACAAGAACCAGCCAGTGGCTCTGAGCAGGAAAATAGCCACCAAGAAGCTGGCTAGAGCTGCCGGGATCCCCAGAAAGGCCACCATGCCCATGTCCAGGAATAGTCCTAAGAAAGTGATGGCTGCAGTAGGGACAAAAAAAGGAAGAGAAAAAACCCGCAAAGATCAAAGCTGCCAAACCCCAGAAGGTGGACAAGAGCCCCCCGGAAAGCAAGACAGGAGGGAGCAAGGCTAAAACCAAACCCAAAGACAAGGCTAAGAAGGTGGCCCTGAGAAAGAAGTGAAGTGATTTCCATGGGGATGACTCCTGTTCCTCAAATGTTCTTTTAAGACTGACACTGGGCCTCCCAGAAAGAGCCAGATCCCACAGGACAAACAGCCCCACGGAGCGCAAAGTAAGGTGGTGGCAGTGAGGGTGTGTGCGCGGAGGGTGTTTCTCTTACACAGGGGAAGTGTTGTGTTTTGTGAAGCACCTTCCAGATGAATGCGGCTCTGACAGGGGATCTGCCCATCGCTCCTACGTGAGTCTGTGATCTGCTTCTGCTGTCTGAGAGGGACACTCGCTATCTGAGGCATAGCTACGCAGCACATCTGTGATGAGGATAGGTTACAAACGCTGGGTTCAATGACAGATGAGGTCGGGGAGGTTCTGGAAGGGGAATGGCAGCGCCACACAGGGTCATAATACTCAGACGGGCCTCACTTTCACTTCCCCTTTGGTTTCCATCACTCATTCCCTGACAGCCCCTACACACACACACACACAGAGTCACAACCGTCTCCGTGTCCCACACTTCATTGGCTACAGGCTCCCTGTGACTCCCCCAGATGGGGGCTTGTCTCTGCATCGCCCCAGCAGGGAAGGAGAGAGGCTGAAGGAGGACAA
>NW_020697089.1:0-3011 GCF_002925995.2 Terrapene triunguis
GGCAAGGGAAGTTTCAGCTCGGCAGCCCTTCCCTGCAGCTCCTCCGGACAAGGGGCTCTCTGTTCTCCGAGAGTCTTGCTTCAGGGTCCTCTCAACCCGCCCGGGAGCAGCTGCCTGTCAATCCGGTCAGGCTGGCTGCCCAGAGAGGGGCTCTGGGCTCACTGGGAAAGGCTGATTCAGGGTGTGACAGGTGATCATGCTCAGATAAGGTTTTATTTTTTTAAGCTGCCTTGAGCCAAGAACTTGCCCTCCCCAGAGAAGCAAGGGAGCTGATCCTCTCCTCGCTGGCTGTCTCCTACCCCCAGTGTCCTTGCACCTGTCCCTAGCTAATCTCTCAGTGCAGCCTGTTTACATCCTGCTTGGTCCATGACCTTCTTCAGCGTCAGAGCCCATGTACTGTACTGCAAACAGGTAACGGGGAGTCTCCTTTCGAGCAAGAGAGCTTTTTGCCGCTTGATCTTTGTTCCAGCGCCCAATGGGTGCAATATGAACAGTTACAGAGATGACGGATACACTGGATGGATCCCCCGTGCAATTCACAGCATCTGTTTGCAGCATAGTGACGACCCTGCCATCCCACAATGCAGCCCGTGGCTCTGGTTAGGGTGCTGGGTGAACGACCAACTCCTCAAAGATCCCATGGCTGCATGTTGCTGGAAAGACTCCCACGCAACGTGCAGGAATGCCCATAAATTACTGCCCCTCCACTGCATCGCCTCCTCGGAGCCAGTTTTGCTTAACACGCCACTGCAGCTTTCCTCCCCGAGGGGACAACAGCTGCAGGGAGATGGGACGTCCTGACCCCTGTTGGAGGTTTCTGTTCCTAGACTCCTCCGTGTGGCGTTGGTTTTCTACGGGAGCCCTGGAAGAGAGAGGTTAGAACAAGACTGGGGAAGCAGTGCTGCCACCCCCCATCTGACCCTCCTCGTCCCCTCTCAAGCGCTCCCCGTACCAGGAGAATGACCACCCCGGCCCATGAGCCCCTACACCCACCCCCTCCCTGGAGCCTCAGGCCTTGAGGGAGCCCCCCTACATCCCCTCCCAGGAGCCCTCACTCTGCTCCTTACTTCACCCTCCCTGCTGGGGAGCCCCTCACCCTCCAGCGACAGGTCTGTCCCACTTCCTGGCTGGTCCTTGGCACTGAGAGGAGTGGCAGGTGGCACACAGAGCAGAACCCGGGCACCGTCTGCAGCGCGCTCCCAGGTCTGACACACGCGGCCGCTCAGGTTTGGCCCAACCGCCGTTCCATCATGACGGGAAGGGGCAATTGGGCCAAATCTGAGTGAGTGGCCCCCATTAAAAGTGGTTGGACCATGGCCTGGTGGCCCCCTGGCTCTGTGACCTATGAGCAGGGCCGGTGCTACCATTAAGGCAAACTAGGCAGTTGCCTAGGGCGCCAAGATTTGGGGGCGCCAAAAAGCGGTGCCAATTTTTTTTTTTTACAGCGTTCCTACGCCCCCTCCCCGAGTGTGCCGTCGCTGCTCCACTTCTCCCGTCTCCCAGGCTTGCAGCGCCAATCAGCTGTTTGGCGCCGCAAGCCTGGGAGGGGAGGAGAATTAGAGCGGGGGCGGCGTGCTCAGGGAGGAGGTGGAGTAGAGGTGAGCTGGGGTGGGGAGCTGCAACACGGCTCCCGGGGGCGCAGCTGCCGTGGGGGGAGGCGCCTCAGGGCAGGGGGGGGAGCTGCCGCGGGGCTGGGGGGCGGTGCGCAAGGTGGAAGTTTCGCGCCCTAGGCGAAACTTCCTTGCACCGGCCCTGCTTATGAGCAAGACTGACTGAGAGCCTCCTGAATAACTAGGGGAAGAAAATGCATCATTGATCGGATCAAAGGAGCTGCTCTAGATCAGTGTTTCTCAACGACCGGTCCGTGGACCGGCACTGGTCCCTGAGATCTCCCCGACACAGTTTAGGAAGGCAGCAAGCCAGTCCCTGGTATCAAAAAGGTTGAGAAACACTGCACTACATACATAGAGGGGTGTGTGTGTAGACACCAGACAGATACTTTCCATATTTGGAGCTAAATTTGAGATAGTATCTGTGACGCTGGCAGGCCAGGTGCCAGCTCATGCCAAGATCCCCATGGCTCAACTGGACACTGACGGATACCCGGCTGGAATCTGTCTGGCTCATTAGTTGGTTAATATTGATAAAATCAGTATTAAGACAGTGTTGAGTGTTTGGACTCCATTGAACGCTAGTGAGCTGCTGCCTGCATTAATCTCACTCGTGTGCCATATTGCAAAGTGAGCCTCTGGGACTGTATGAATCGCTGCACAGGAGACAGAGGTCAATTAGTGTGAAGTGCTCAGGGACGGCTCTAGGCACCAGCAAACCAAGCACGTGCTTGGGGCGGCATATTTTCAAGGGCGGCATTCTGGCCGTCTTTTTTTTTTTTCCTTCTGGTGGCAAAAGCCTAGAGCCGGCCCTGGCATCGGCAGCGTGTCGTGCGTGTCGGGCGCCCTGGGGCTGCTGCGGTTCGCACCGCGGGGGAGCAGCACCACACCTTGTGGCTGGGCCAGGCAGGCTCTGAGCGGGGGACACTCGGGCTGGGGGCCGCTCCATGGGGCACATGGAGCCGCCCCCCAGCGCCGCAGCCGGGGCTGGGCGAAGCAGCCCGAGCCGCCCAGGGACTGCGGCAGGGCAGCCAGAAGCAGCAACAGCAGCGGGGCCATAGAGGGCGGGGCGCTGCCGTGCGGGGCCCACGTCCCGCTCTCCAGGGCTCCACTCCCTCTGGGGCTGCCCTGCCCCGGCTCCTCAGCCCCCTGCCGGGGCGGTCCCCCGGCTCTGCCCTCCCGGGTCCCGGCTGGTCCTGGAGGCGGGAGCCCTGGCTGGAGGGACCCTGGGCTGAGGCGCGGCCCGGGAGCCCCTCTGCTTACCCTGACCCTGCCAGCGCCGGACCAGCTGGAGGCGAGGGGGGAGCGGGTGAAGTCAGCACTGGTGGGGGGGAGCCCAGGGCTGGGGCGGCAGGGGGTGCGGGTGGGGTGGAGAGCCCAGCGCTGGGGCGGCAGGGGGTG
>NW_020697089.1:3111-8702 GCF_002925995.2 Terrapene triunguis
CTTGTATTGGTGTTCTGCTCTCTTCCTCGTGAAGATGAGTCCTGCAAGTGGACTCCTCCCAGTGCTGAGTTTGCAGCTCAGTGCACATGACAGGAGGCAGACAAAGCCCCAAACCAAAAGAACTAGGAACTACGCTGCTTGGACTCTGGGGGGCAAGCTACTTCTAGGCATAAGCAAGAGATCCCCAGCTGCTTAGCCTGAGTTAGCCGTAAAGGATAACTAGCGCTTGCTGATTATAGAAGCCTTTCTTACCTTTTGAAACCTAAGACTGTAACTCATTCATATGTCTGTTTCCTTGCTTAAACCTTGTAAATCTCTCTCTAATTTCCTTTTCCTATTTAATAAATCTTATCATTTACTATACAATTGGCTACACGCATTGCCTTTGGTGAGATCTAAAGCACAGGTGACCTGGGGTAAGTGACTGGTCCGTTGGGATTAGGAGTAACCCGAACATTGTTTGATTCTTGGTGTAAGGGCCATCTATTACAGAGATCTGCTGACTTGGGTGGCACGTTGACTGTCTGTGACTCTGTGTTAATGCCTAAGGAGTTTGCACTTGGTTGGTGAAATCTAAATGTAGAACTCACAACCAGTTTGCGGGTTGTGCCCTGGGTTTTAACAGTCCGTCCTGAGGTTGGTACTCACACTCTTGCGTCAGTGTTGGGAGTTTCACAGTATCCCCATGGAAGAGCCAGCAAGAGGGAGTGAAGTGGGGGAAACTCAGTGAGGTACCTTTCCTGGACAGTGACTCTGGGGGAAGGAATCATGGTACCTCCCCCAGTCCTGTTGATCTCCGTGCAATACTGTGGCCAAAATCCTGACCTGTATAAACAGGGTAGTAGGAGCAGGGAAGTGATATTTCCTTGGCTTGTGGCACTGGGGAGACAGACTGGAATACTGCGTCCAATTCTGGGGTCCACATTTTAAGAAGCTACAATGGGGAGATATCCATCTCTATGTTCACCCCTATCTCTGGCTGCTGCTAACTCACAGAGAGCAATTCTAGTGGGCAGAGCACAGCGCTGGAAGCCAGGACTCGTGGGTTCTGTTCTCAACTGTGCCTCTGACTTGCTAGGCGACATTTATTATTATTTATATTACCAGAGCTCCTAGAAGCCCTAGTCACGGCCCAGGCTCCAGATGCAGCAGGTGCTGGACAAACCAGAACAAAAAGACAGCCCCTGCCTCCAAGAGCTAACAATCTAAATGTAAGACAAGAGACAACGGCTAGAGACAGATTGACCAACCGATGGAGGAGCACAAGGAAACGAGTCAGGAACAGTCAGCATGAAAGGCAGCGGTCTCAGCGTACTTTCGCTTACTTACCCTGTCTGTAATCGATCCTGACTTTGGGAAGGCCTTTGAGATCTACAACTCAATCAGTGCAACGCATCATCAATTAGCATAATACAGAAGGCACCAAATTGCCCTGAGGGGCATAACTCCATTTCACTCCTATTAGACACATCAGGAGGGACACAAGCGTTACCCAGGTCAGCTCACCAAAGCTGTAGGTCTGACTGCCTCCCAGCCCCAGCCTTTCACCTTGTGTTGGAGTTTGTATCTCTGCAAAGCAGATATCCCCCATCTCCCCTGGGTGCGAGTGGAGATTTTCACCTGGCAAACGGTTACCCCCTTAGTACCAGTGTAAAGGATGGCCGGGCAGGAAATAGGCCCTCTTGTTTAGCACACAACTGCCTGCCAGTAATAAGGTTGGTGCACTGCGTGCCCCTACTGAAGAGCCGGCCCTTTTCTGAGTATGTGTCAGCTGCCCTCTCATGGGGGCAGTTTCCATGATCTCTTTCTTTAACCCCTAATTTAACTGAATGTTTTTGCTTTTATGGGGCATAAAAGATTAAACGATTTCCCCAAGGGGCAGAGAGGAGGGTATGAAAGCTCCTTCCCTCTGATCAGAATAAAGGATACATCTTCCCATCAAGCCAGTAAACCATACCGCTCCATAGAGAGGAAGCAAGATGTCTCCTGTATATCATATGTCTGGAGTGGAGTGGCTGTCTAAGCAGCCCCTTGGGACAGAGCACATGGTTTTCTCTTGGTATTGGCCATCACCCAGCATACTGGTAGCAATCAGGAAACTTAGAAGAATAAACCACTTATAATAATACAGTAACTCCTCACTTAACGTTGTAGTTCTGTTCCTGAAAAATGAAACTTTAAGTGAAACGATGTTAAGCGAATTCAATTTCCCCATAAGAATGAATGTAAATGGGGGGGGTTAGGTTCCAGGGAATTTTTTTTTTGCCATACAGTATAGTACTCTAGTTGGGAGGTGCCCCTGCCTTACCCCACACAGGCACAGCCCACTGGCACTGGAGACAAGGAGGCGGAAGGTGCTGTAGGCTACCATGGGCGCCAACTTTCCCCGGCGCCGGTGGGTGCTCGCACCCCCACGCCCCTTTCCCCGCCCCTATTGGACCCCTTCTCCAAATCCCCGCCCCGGCCCCGCCTCTTCCCTGAACGCGCCGTGTTCCCCCTCCTCCCCCCTCCCTCCCAGCCGCACGAAACAGCTGTTTTGTGGCGCAAGCGCTGGGAGCTAGGGGGAAAAAGTGGGCACGCGGCACGCTCAGGGGAGGAGGCGGAGCGGAGGTGAGCTGGGCGGGGGGGCGGAGAGCTGCTGGTGCACCAGCCCCGGAGCACCCACGGAGTCGGCGCCTATGGGAGAAACACGTTGCGCAGCAGCAGCAGCTTCCCCTACTCTGCAAGCACCAGGGGCGGGGGGCTCAACCCTCGGCCCGCCCACTCCACCCCTTCCCCCAAGCCCCCGCCCTTAACCCGCCTCTTCTTCCCCCCTCCTCCCCCTTTACTCTGCACGCCATGTCCTCGCTCCTCCCCCCGCCTGCAGCAATCAGCTGGCTTGCGGTGTTCAGGAGGCAGGGGAGGGAGGGGGAGCCTGCGCACCGAGTCCTCGCTCCTCCCCTCTCCCCCCCGGCCTCCAGCTGATTGCCACGGGCAGGAGGAGGAAGGGAAGGCGCTGATCCACGGGGTCTGCCAGCGGGCGGGAGGTGCTGTGTGTGTGGGGGGGGGCATAGGGGAGCTGATGGGGGGCTGCCAGCAGTGGACAAAGCAGGCAAACGACGTTCTAGCGAAGCATTGCACAACTTTAAATGGAGCATGTTCTGTAATTGAGCAGGGGCGTAAGATCGAAACAACGCAAAGTGAGAGGACGTTAAGTGGGGAGTTACTGTAATCAGCTCCAAGTTCAGTTTGTGTTGGCTCTAATTAAACTACTAGGCTTTGGAGAAAGCTGAGGGCTAGGAACTGTCCTTTCGGTGGGTGTTGCTTGAGGAGCAGGATTCTGCTGTGCTAGGTGCTGTACAAACACAGAACTAAAAGAGGGTTGCACTTGCAATCTAAGTATAGGACAAGAGACAACAGGAGACAGACAGACTGGGGAGCACGCAGAAACAATGAAATGAAACAGGTCAGCAAGATGGACAGGGCTCTCAGCGCACCAACAGCCTAATCATTGTCAAGTTTTTGTAGGCACACAGAAAGTTAAGTATTAATAATGAACTATGATTACTTAGCACTTCCCTGGTGCTTTGAGTTTTGAAAGCACCTTGCAAGCACCAATTGCACGCTGCCCACAAGCCCCTGGGAACTGACTCTCGCAGCTGCTGGGCACCTCCTGTGACGTGCAGGGGCTGAACTAGGGAAGGGCAGGTAAATAAAATACCAACATTTCTAGTTAAAGAAAAAAAGCACCCTAGGAAATACAGCCTTCTCCAGGTTCTGGAGCGACCTCCATTTCTGGTGTTGCCTGATTTTTGAGCACTTAGACTGACCTTAACATTACGTTCACGCTAGTCCTTTACACTTAATTTCCTGTGTATTTTTTTAAAAGAAAGATGAAGGCTATATTATAATTAAGCAGCACTGTTGTGTTGGGGGATATTCAATTCATCCAATTCAGTCTCTCCTCTGACCAGATAAGGTAAATAGATAACCACTTCTTTTACATAATAGCCAGTGGAACTCCTTACCACAAGATATAATTAAGGTCAAGAGTTCAGTAAGGTTCAAAACAGGATTTGGGGCATATATGTGGAGAATAAGGATGTCCAGTTACATTACAGGAGGTTAAAATAGTGTTGCCCTTGACCTGAGCAGTTAGCCAAATATTTGCAGCCTTATCAGGTTGTTTCTGTTAGGGTGAGAAATTGGTACAAATCAGGTAGTCCTTTGGTGCAAGCCTGTTTATTTACACAGCATGTACCCAAAGTCCTGGTTTCCTGAATACAGTACGAACAAACAACCGCAGGCAGTTCCCTAGCTCACAATTTCCAAGCCTGCCTTTCCCAGCCAGTCCTGTGTCCCAGAGCTCTGTCTCAGTTCCTTCTCATAGCAACACTCATCACTGCTTTCCTTTCTGTCTTCTAGCTTTCTCTGTGTTTCCTGATTGGCTTCTCCTGGCTCCTTGCTCAGGTCTTGCAATGGGCCCAAGTGCCTTGGGCAGTGGCTTCCTATTGTTTACAATGACCACTACATAAAGGAGCTTATGTGCATCTTCCATTTAGCTAGAATGAGAGGTGTCTAAAATGCCCATCAGCTTGATGGTGATCATTAACACCTTGCAGCATAATATTATGTGTAAGGGACCCCTACCATTCTGCTTCAGACTTCAGAGCAGGTCACTCACTAGCCCCCAATCCTGCCAATACTCGTGCACACAGTTAACTTTACCCTACTCATGTATGTAAAATTAAGCATGCTCATACATGGTTGCAGGAGCTGAGCCATAGACCATAAACTTATCAGACCTCCTGCACCTTGGCTTGTCATTTACAGCAGGAGAAAGTGGATATAAAATGCCACCACTGCAGGTGTGGGCTGGATGCCTGCAGGGGCTGGTGTGGGAAGTGAGGGCTGGGTGTTCCCTGGGGCCAGTGTATCCATGGGTGGTTGGTTGGTTGGAGGGGGGATCCTTGGTGCTGGGAGTGGGTGATCCCAGAGGCTGGTGTGGTGGCTGGGGGGCCACTTGGGGTTAATGTAGGAAGTCAGTGCCCAACTAGGTCTGGAGCTCTCTGGGGCTAGTGTCTATGGGGGCTGGGTGCTACCCTCAGCCTGGTGTGGGGCTTGGGACCCATGAGTAATCCCTAAGCCTGGAATGGGGATGGGGAGGGTTAATGCACATCAAGGCTAGGGGTTCACTAGGCCTTGAGCAGGGGTTAGGGGCCCCTAGAGGTTGGGTGCTCCCTAGGCCAGGGGCTGGGGGGGCCCATGTGCAATCAGTGTTCCCTAGAGCTGGAGAAGAGACTGGGGGTGTTTATGGGGTCTGGGTGCTTGTGATGCTCCCCAGGCGTACCAAGTACCTCACCACCACCTGCCCTTAGTGTGAAGCAGTCTCATTTGCGTCTGCTGCTCCCTGAAACCACCAGCCTCTGGCACCACAAGAACTGCCTTCCAGGCCTCCCTCCCTCTACAGATAGCAACAGGCAGTCAGGGAGCGTTCTCTGCTGCGTCCAGCCCCCTTCTCCACTGGACACTCCCAGAACTACCAGGCCTGCTGTTCCCAAAGGGACCGTGCCCACAGCTTGTAAAATTTAGCTTAGGACCAGCACTTTGCT
>NW_020697090.1:0-1778 GCF_002925995.2 Terrapene triunguis
AATAATCTTTTATGGAGACAATGAGATGGATCAGTTCTTCTGTGAAAACCCCCAGCTCCTCAAACTTGCTTCTTATGACTCATATCTCATTGAAACTGGGGCTATTGCCTTTAATGTGTACTTTTCCTTTATCTACTTTGTTTTTATAATTGTGTCTTATGTTCTGATCTTTAAAACAGTGCTGAGAATCCCCTCTGAGCAGGGCCGGCATAAAGCCTTCTCCAACTGCCTCCCTCACCTCATTGTGGTCTCCGTGTTTGTTTGCACTGCTAGTTTTGCCTATATTAAACCCACCTCCAGCTCAATCTCAGGTCTGGATCTCATGGTGACTCTTTGGCCTGGTCTACACTATGAGTTTAATTCGAATTTAGTAGCGTTAAATCGAATTAACCCTGCACCCGTCCACACAACGAAGCCATTTATTTCAAAATAAAGGGCTCTTAAAATCGATTTCTGTACTCCTCCCTGATGAGCGGAGTAGCACTGAAATCGATATTGCCATTTCGAATTAGGGTTACTGTGGCCGCAATTCGATGGTATTGACCTCAGGGAGCTATCCCACAGTGCAACATTGTTACCTCCCTGGACAGCAATCTGAACTCGGATGCACTGGCCAGGTAGACAGGAAAAGCCCTGCAAACATTTGAATTTTATTTCCTGTTTGAGCAGCGTGGAGAGCACAGGTGACCACAGAGAGCTCATCAGCACAGGTAACCATGCAGGCGGATAATCGAAAAAGAGCACCAGCATGGACCGTACGGGAGGTACTGGATCTGATCGCTATATGGGGAGAGGATTCAATGCTAGCAGAACTTCGTTCGAAAAGACAAAATGCCAAAACTTTTGAAAAAATCTCCAAGGGCATGATGGAGAGAGGCCACAATAGGGACTCAGAGCAGTGCCGCGTGAAAGTCAAGAAGCTCAGACAAGCCTATCAAAAAACAAAGGAGGCAAACGGTCGCTCCGGGTCAGAGCCACCGACATGCAGCTTCTACGCCAAGCTACATGCAATTCTAGCGGGGGCCGCCACCACTACCCCACCTCTGACCGTGGATTCCGAGGCGGGGGTAATCTCATCAGCCACACCTGAGGATTCTGCGGACAGGGAAGAGGAGGAGGAGGAGGAGGAGGACGAGCTTGCGGAGAGCACACAGCACTCCATTGTCCCCAACAGCCAGGATCTTTTTCTCAGCCTGACTGAAGTACCCTCCCAAGCCAGTATCCAAGACCATGACCCCATGGAAGGGACCTCAGGTGAGTTTACCTTTTAAAATATAAAACTTGTTTTAAAACCAAGCGTTTTTTAATGATTACTTTGCCCTGAGGACTTGGGATGCATTTACGGCCAGTACAGCCACTGGAAAAGTCTGTTAACGTGTCTGGGGATGCAGCGGAAATCCTCCAGGGACATCTCCATGAAGCTCTCCTGGAGGTACTCCAAAAGCCTTTCCACAAGGTTTCTGGGCAGTGCAGCCTTATTCTGTCCTCCATGGTAGGACACTTGACCATGCCATGCTAGTAACAAGTAATTTGGTATCATTGCATGACAAAGCCTGGCAGCGTATGGTCCCGGTGTTTGCTGGCATTCAAGCAACATCTGTTCTTTGTCTCGCTGTGTAATCCTCAGGAGAGTGATATCGCTCATGGTAACCTGGTTGAAATATAGGAATTTAATTAAGGGGACAGAGGTGGCCGTTCCTACTGGGCTGTTTGCCTGTGGCTGAAAAGAAATCTTTCCCTGCAGTTAGCCAAGCGCGGGGGGGGGGGGGAATTGGCCC
>NW_020697090.1:1878-13334 GCF_002925995.2 Terrapene triunguis
GGGGGGGGGGGGGGGGGGGGAATTGGCCCTGAGATTTTCGCGTTTGGTTAGCAGGGATCATCCCTGATACCAGTCACATGGTGGGGGGAGGGTAAAGCGATCATCCCAGAGAATTCATGGCGGGGAGGGGGTGTTAGTTTGGTTCCTGCAGGGATCTTCCCTGATACCAGACACGCGGTGGGGGGAGGGATAAAGCGATCATCCAGAGAATTGGATGGGGGGGTTAGATTTTTTTCTGCTGCTGAAGGTTAACAGGAGAACCGCAGCACTCAACGGGCTTTGTTTGGTATGTGGGAAAGGAGGGCGCAGAAGCCGAAAGACAATGGCTTACCATGGCCGCATGCAACCGAATTCTGTTGCCCGGACCTGCGTCTGTGATCTCTAGCAGCAAAGCCACAGGCACTCAATATTAAGAGGCAAAATGCGACCTTGCACAGAAATCACATGTGCTATGTAATGTGAATAGTGTTTTTTGCCGTGAAAGAGTATAATCATTGTTCTGTAAAATGTATCTTTTTAAAAAATTCTCTCCTTTTCCCCCTCCCTCCAGCAGCTGCAAATTTTTCAAGCCTCCCTCCTCCATCCAGAAGGCTATCTCAGATAAGGCGTCGGAAAAAGAGAACGCGAGACGAGATGTTCGCGGAAATCATGGAATCCACCTGCAGTGAAAGAGCTCATCTGAATGAGTGGAAGGACACGGTTTCAAAGTACAGGAAAGATGCCAGTGAACGTGAGGACAGGAGGGACCAACGTGAGGAGAGGAGAGACGCTCAAGATGAGAGGTGGCGACAGGAAGATCAGAGGAGGCAGGATGCAACGCTAGGGCTGCTGCGTGAGGAAACAGACATGCACCGGCGTCTGGTGGAGCTTCAGGAATGGCAGCAGGATCACAGACTGGTGCAACAGCCCCTGTATAACCCCCCTCCCCATGTTCCATAGCCTCCTCACCCAGACGTATAAGAACGCGGAGGGCGGGGGAGGCTCTGTGCACCCTCCCATTCCACCCCAGTGGACAGCCCAAGCAAAAGGCTGTCATTTTTTTAACCTTTTTTAGTGGCCTTTTACTTCCCGCCAATCCTCCTCCCAAACCATATCCGGGTTCTCTCCCTCTTTTTATAATCAATTAAATGACCGGAAAAAAGGTAAAGGTGGGGGAGTGGCGTTATATGTCAATAATGAGCTAAAATGTAAAGAAATAATAAGTGATGGAATGGATAAGACGGAGTCTGTATGGGCAATAATTACACTGCATAAAAGAACTACTAGAGCCTCCCCCGAGATAGTGCTTGGGGTGTGCTATAGACCGCCGGGATCTAGCCTGGAGGCAGACAGAGAACTACTTAATGTTTTTAGGGAAGTAAAAACTGATAAGAACTGTGTCATCATGGGGGACTTTAACTTCCCAGATATAGATTGGGTAACAAATGCTAGTAACAATAATAGAGCTCAGATGTTCTTAGACGTGCTAGCAGATGAATTCCTTCATCAAGTAGTAACTGAACCGACGAGGGGGGATGCCATTTTAGATTTAGTGCTGGTGAGTAGTGAGGACCTAGTTGAAGAAATGGTTGTAGGGGACAACCTTGGCTCGAGTGACCATGAGCTAATTCGGTTTAAACTAAATGGAAGGATTAACAGAAATGATACTGTAACTAAGGTGTACAATTTCAAAAAGGCCAACTTTAATAAATTAAGGCAACTACTTAGGGAAGTGGATTGGGCTAACATACTTAGGGATCTAAAGGCAGATGAAGCCTGGGATTATTTCAAGCAGAAGTTGCATGAGATGTCTGAGGCCTGTATCCCGAGAAAGGGAAAACAATTAGTGGGCAGGAGATTTAGACCTAGCTGGATGAGCGGGAGTCTCAAAGGGGCGATTAAGAAAAAACATAAAGCGTACAGAGAATGGAAGAAGGGAGGGATCAGCAAGGAAACCTACCTTAGTGAGTTTAGAGCATGTAGGGATGCGGTGAGAAAGGCCAAAAGCCGTGTAGAGTTGGACCTTGAGATGGGAATTAAATCCAACAGTAAGAGGTTTTATAGCCATATAAATAAGAAGAAAACAAAGAAAGAGGAAGTGGGACCGCTGAAGAATGTGGATGGAGTGGAAATTAAGAATAATCTAGGCATGGCACAATATCTAAATGAATATTTTGCTTCGGTCTTTAATAAGGCTAATGAAGGGTTTAGGAATAGAGGGAGTAGGACAGAGGGGAATAGAGGAAGGGGGATAGACATTACAGTATCAGAGGTGGAGGCCAAACTTGACCAGCTAAACGGGACTAAATCGGGCGGACCGGATGATCTTCATCCTAGAATATTGAAGGAACTGGCGCGAGAAATTGCGAGCCCCTTGGCGACAATTTTTAATGAATCTGTAAACTCGGGGGTGGTACCGTTGGACTGGAGAATAGCTAATGTGGTTCCTATTTTCAAGAAGGGGAAAAAAAGTGACCCGGGTAACTACAGGCCTGTTAGTTTAACTTCTGTAGTATGTAAGGTCTTGGAAAAAATTTTGAAGGAGAAAGTAGTTAAGGACCTTGAGGTGAATGGCAATTGGGACAAATTACAACATGGGTTTACAAAAGGCAGGTCGTGCCAAACCAACCTGATCTCCTTCTTTGAGAAAGTAACGGACCTTCTAGATAAAGGAAATGCGGTGGATCTAATATACCTCGATTTTAGTAAAGCGTTTGATACGGTTCCGCATGAGGAATTATTGGTTAAATTGGATAAGATGGGGATCGATAGGAAAATCCAGAGGTGGATAAGGAACTGGTTAAAGGGGAGACTGCAGCGGGTAGTACTGAAAGGTGAACTGTCAGATTGGAGGGAGGTCACCAGTGGGGTTCCTCAAGGTTCGGTTCTGGGTCCGATTTTATTTAATCTATTCGTTACTGACCTCGGAACCGAATGTAGGAGTGGGCTGATAAAGTTTGCGGATGACACAAAGTTGGGAGGCATTGCCAACTCGGAGAAGGATCGGGATATTCTGCAGGGAGACTTGGATGACCTTGTAAATTGGAGTATTAGTAATAGGATGAGATTTAATAGTGAGAAGTGTAAGGTAATGCATTTAGGGATGACTAATAAGAATTTCAGTTATAAGCTAGGGACGCATAGGTTAGAAGTGACTGAGGAGGAGAAGGACCTCGGAGTCCTGGTTGATCGCAGGATGACTATGAGTCGGCAATGCGACATGGCTGTGAAAAAAGCTAATGCGATCTTGGGATGCATAAGGCGAGGTATTTCTAGTAGGGACAGGGAGGTGCTGCTTCCGTTATACAAGGCGCTGGTGAGACCTCACTTGGAGTACTGTGTGCAGTTCTGGTCTCCTATGTTTAAAAAGGATGAACTGAAACTGGAACGGGTACAGAGAAGGGCAACTAGGATGATCCGAGGAATGGAAAACCTTTCATATGAAAGGAGACTAGAGGAGCTTGATTTGTTTAGCCTAACCAAAAGAAGGCTGAGGGGGGATATGATTGCTCTCTTTAAATATATCAAAGGGATAAATACCAGGGAGGGAGAGGAATTATTTCAGCTCAGTGCTAATGTGGACACGAGAACGAATGGATATAAACTGGCCTTGGGGAAATTTAGGCTTGAAATTAGACGAAGGTTTCTAACCGTCAGAGGGGTGAAATTTTGGAACAGCCTTCCGAGGGAAACGGTGGGGGCGAAAGACCTCTCTGGCTTCAAGATTAGGCTAGATAAGTTTATGGAGGGAATGGTTTGATGGGATTACGTGATTCTAATCAATTAGGCAATAACGGCCATCTCTGGTAAAATGAGGGTCTGGCTAGAGAATCTTGCCTGTATGCTCGGGGTTCTGCTGATCGCCATATTTGGGGTCGGGAAGGAATTTTCCTCCAGGGTAGATTGGCAGTGGCCCTGGAGGTTTTTCGCCTTCCTCCGCAGCATAGGGCAGGGGTCGCAAGCTGGAAGATTCTCTGCGACTTGAAGTCTTTAGATCACAATCTGGAGACTTCAACAGCAGAGTTAAGGGAAAGTGGGGGGGTCAGCTTTTGTGGCCTGCATCATGCGGTGGGTCAGACTAGATGACCATATTGGTCCCTTCTGACCTTAAAGTCTATGAGTCTATGAGTAAGTGTGGCAAGTTTATTAGGGGTTAGCATCAATATTTATACACAGAAGTAAACAAAGTGATTAACAGATCATAATGGTCATGCATAATCAATCAAGATTCTACAGGATAAAACAGGTTAAAATGTAAATTCAAAAAGACAAAAGGGGAGATGGCTACTTAAGGGGAGGGGGGTGTCATGAGTAGTTCGCAGGTCAGAGCTTTGATTAAAAGTTCAGACAGAAACATTAAGTCTGGGTTAAGTTTAAGCTCATTAAAAGTTCAGACTTAACATTCCTCCATTTGTAGCTTTGGGATAACTATTTACCAAAAGCTACACCCCATTTTAAGGAGCCAAGGGCCGCTTGGCAATTTCAGCCTGGGCCAACTCGAAGAGAGTAAGGCCCTTGGCTGAAGTAGGAAAAGAATAAACTGACCCACATGAGTCTATGAGGGAAGGGACACACTGAATACAGCAACACAGTATTATAAGGATTACTATGGTCCCAACAATACCCACCAAGAGTTTTTTAACCCACCCAAATCCAGGCAGCCAATTCCATAAGGCTCCCCACCAATCATAAGGTGGCTGGCCAGAGGAGTAGTTCTTAGCCATTTTCCTTAGATGTTTGGTACGTTGAAAAGTGTCAGAGTAGGTGTCATTTACAAAAACACAGCATTTTTTTATTTATGAGGGCGCAAGTTTCTCCCTGGGCTGCTAACATTATGTCTAAAGCCATTTGGTTTTGCAAAGCTAACTGGCGCAGCTGGGACATTTCCCCGGCCTGATTCTCAAATAAGGTCGCAGTTTTATTGGTTAAAGATTCTAGTAGTCCCTGTAGACGGATGACACCACCCCTCAAGCTAATGAGACCAGCCCACCGCTGCCACGACAAACCATCACGGATATTAATATCTCTGAAGGTTTCACGGATGTTACGAACGTGGGGAAAATGAGGGGGAGTGAGGGAGATGCGAGAAGGCGGTGTTAGCCACGCTAAATAACATGACCCTGCCCAATCAGGGGAGAGAAAGTAATAAGCTTTGGGCCCGCACACCCAGTATGTTCCATACAATGCATTTCGGGTATTCCATTTCTCAAAGTAGGAGGTAACCCACCACCCGTTGGACCACTGTTCCCCTGGTAACGCAGAGGGGTCGTTGTGCGAACTGCAGAGGCACAATTTGGTAGTGGTGTTTTCAAAGGGCAGTGTAGTACTGCTTGAGCAGTTGTAGAAGGCAATCGTATATTCCTTAGCAATTAGTTGGACACCCTCATGATCTGAGCAGGGCTTCTTAAAAGCTGACTCTGAAGGCTTGTCCACTCATGAAAAAGTTGGATCAGGGTGAGGGATTCACATATGGGATAAGTGGGATGCGCAAGGCTTGAAGCCAAGATTTTTACTAAAGGCGGTGCCATTAAAATACATGTTGCATTTACTTGTTCCCACAAAAGTTGACCCCTTTTCTTTAACAAAAGACAGTGATCCTGTCTGATTGGTTACCCTGAGATATCTGTTAATTGGCACTCCTGTTTTGTCCCATGTAAGATTGTGTTGGACTGGATCTTTTACTCTAGCCGGTGGCATCCAAGTCATATTAGCAGTGGTCAGGGGAATGGGTGTGAAGGGGAGTCCCTGTTCTGCATTTACTGGAAATTAAGTACATACCCAGCAATTACTTCTATTTCCTAAAACACGAGTTTTAACCTCATGGGAATATCTAATAAAAGCATTATCTTCATAAGCAGAAAATAAACTAAAAAGGCATAATAAAAAACATACAGTTGTCAGAATAAAAGGTCCTCTCATTTTTGCCGAGTCAATTTAAGTCTGATGTCTGAAAGAGGTAAGCTGGTCCACTGGTCGGAGGTAGTGTCCTCAGTGGTGGCAAGAGCTGCTGGTCCGTCACTGTGGTCCACTACGGCTGGCTTGACGTGGGAGTGGTGGATTCAGGATTTGCGTCCTTCCAGGAACACTGCAGTCTGGGTTGTTAAAAGAACCTGGTGGGGTCCAGTAAACCTCGGCTGGAGGGTGTCGCCATGAACGAACTTTTTGGCCCAGACGAAGTCCCCTGGTTGGAACGGGTGGATCTGTTCTTCCAGCGGCACGGTCTGGGAAAACTGCGAGGCTTTCCAAAGGGTACGGAGGCGAGCCTGTAGGGAGAGAAACTGGCACGCGGTCATATGATCCCCTCCCAATAGTGAAACATCAGCACGTGGTAGCGCCCCGCCTTTGAAAGGGGGGTGTTTATAGAGCACTTCAAAGGGGGATAATCCCAATACACGGGTTGGGCGAGTTTTAGGTGAAACAGGACCAAGGGAAGTACCTGAGGCCACTTTAACCCTGTTTCCTGACAGTATTTAGCCAATGTAAACTTAAGCCCCCTATTTATACGCTTAACTTTCCCGCTAGACTGGGGTGGTAGGGTGTATGAAAGGAGTGTGAAATGCCCAGTTCTTCTTTTAAACGGCCAAGGACATGACCAGTAAAGTGAGGTCCGCGATCTGAGTCAAGCACAAGGGGGATGCCAAAACGGGGTACAATGTCTCTAAGGAGAATCTTCGCCACTGTGGCAGCAGTACAATTAGCAGTAGGAAAAGCTTCGACCCAGGAAGTCAGAGGGCAAACCAAAACAAGGAGGTGCTTTTTTTTAAAAGCCTTTGGCATATCTGCAAAGTTAATTTGAAGATGTTGAAATGGAGCAGCAGGCGGAGGTCTTTCACCCTTAATTTTGTTAAGAGGCGGAGCAGGTCCATTACGCTGACATGTGCTGCATGCTTTCACTATTGACAGGCAGTAGGGTTGAATGCCTGGAGCATACCAAAAGCAAGCGATGGTGTCCACAAGGGCGTGCGTGCCGTAGTGACCCCCTTATTATGGTGCCAGCGAACTGCCACGGGGTATGTGGAGCGAGGGAGGCAGGCTCGGCCATCCGGCATAAGCCAGGTCCCTTTGACCAGAGTGCCTCCGAGGCTTTTCCACGACTGTAGTTCAGCAGTGGGTACTGGTACGGGGTGCGGTGGAGTAAAGGAGGAGGCTGCAATAGCCAACGTGGGCATGGCTAAGGGTAAGACGGCAGCCGTTTTGGCGGAGGCGTCAGCCAGGGCATTCCCACGGGTGACGGGGCTATCATCTTTAGTATGGGCCCGGCAGTGAACTACAGCCAGGACCGAGGGTTCTTGGAGGGCGTCCAAAAGCTTGTGGATGAGGGGGAGGTGCTGAATGGGTTTACCGGCAGCTGTCTGGAAACCTCGAAACTTCCAGAGGTGGATGTGACAATGCACAACTCCAAAAGCATACTTGCTATTAGTAAAAATGGTAACGGTCTTACCAGCGGCCAACTGGCAAGCTCGGGCCAGGGCATAGAGTTCAGCGGCTTGGGCTTCCCAGTTGCCTGGCAGTGAGGCGGCCTCTTGAATGTCCCATTCAGAGGTGACTGCATAACCGGTGAAACGCTTGCCATAAACATAGAAGGCGCTTTCGTCTGAGAAGAGGATGCAATTAGGGTTGTCCAGTGGCACGTCAAACAGGTTGTCCCTTATTTGTAAGATGCTATAAACTACTTCCACACAGTTGTGCTGATCCTGGAGGACTGGCAGGTCAGGAAGCAAAGTAGCTGGATTAAGGGGCCCACACCTTTCAAAAATTAGGTTAGTGTCTTCTCAGAGTTCTGCCTCTAGCTGTTGCTGCCGATGGGCCGAAAAGACTTCGGTTGTGCCCCTACGCAGAAGGGCTGACAAGGCATGAGAGGTCCAAACCGTGGTAAAATGACCCAGGGTCAGGCTCTTTGCCTTTGTGATCAGCAGGGCAGCTGCTGCCAGAGTTCGGGTGCAGGATGGGGTTTCCTGAGCGACAGGGTCGATCTGTTGAGAGTAAAAAGCAAGCGGGAAATGGTGGGGCCCGCTCAGCTGGGTAAGGACGCCACTAGCAATTCCGCCCCTCTCGTGGACAAAAAGGTGAAAGGGTTTGCTGTAATTGGGGGGGCGGAGAGACATGGAGGAGGCCACACTGTCCTTGAGTAACTGAAAGGCTTGGATCGTGTCCGGGGACCACTGCAAAGGGTCAGGAGCAAGGTTAGCAGTGAGTCGGTGGAGCGGTTTGCTTAACTCCCCGCAGGACGGCAATCAGGGGCGACAGAAGCCAATTAATCCTAAGAAACCTCGAAGTTGTTTCTTGGTGTTTGGCAGAGGGCAGTTTTGGATAGTCTTTATGCGGACTGGGTCCATTTGTCTCCCCTCTGGGGTTAACAGGAAGCCCAGATATCGGACCTTCTGTGCGACCCACTGAATCTTGTTAGGGTTTACCTTGTGGCCTTTGGTGTGTAGGTATAATAAAAGTGCCTTACCATCAATGCGGAGGGCAGCTTCTTCGCGGTTACCTAATAGGATGTCATCTACGTATAGGACTAACGTGGATCCCTGCGGACTGGTGAAGCCTTCCAAGTCGTGGCGGAGGCATTGGCTGAAAATCGTGGGGCTGTCTCTGTAGCCTTGAGGAAGTCGTTGCCAGATATAACTTTGTCCCTTCCAGGTGAAACCAAAGAGATACTGAGAGTCTGGGTGCACAGGAATGCTGAAAAAGGCTGATTTTAAGTCAATAACAGTGAACCACTCAGCATCCCAGGGGATTTGGCTGATGATAGTAGCTGGATCAGGAACTACTGCATGAAGAGGGACCACATACTGATTAACAACCCGTAGATCCTGTACAAAGCGCCAACGAATAGGGTCTCCGTCCTTTTTAGGAGGCTTTTTGACAGGCAGTATAGGGGTGTTACAGGGAGTGCGCTGAGGGCGGACTAGCTTTTGTGCAATGAATCCCTCGATAATGGGGCAGATGCCCTCCCGGGCTTCCAGCGACAGGGGGTATTGAGGGACTAACGGGGGGGTTAAGGAGGGCTTCACTTGAATCCTTACTGGCTCTGCCGAAAGGAGAAGGCCAACATCAGTGTCAGAAAGGCAAGTCAGTGAGGTCAGGGGAGAGAGAGGGGGGCGTTTCCCAATTACCCTGAGTTGGGGCCGAATCTCCTAACACTGTCATCAATAATCCTACCCCTTCAGGAGTGCAGGTTAAAGTAGCCTCAAGCTTACAGAGTAAATCCCGGCCCATCAAAGGGATCGGACAAGCTGGGGGAAAAAGAAAACGGTGAGAAAAACATTTATTAGCATAAATAACATTTAGAGGCAAAGTGAGTCCCAGAGACTGTGGGTTGCCCTCCACTCCAGTTGCAGTTTTAACCTCAGAGGATAGCCAGGGAGAGGGGGCATGATTTAAAAGAGAGAAAGTAGCTCCATTATCAATGAGGAAAGAGACAGGCAGTCCTTGGACTGAAAGGGTTAGACGAGGCTTTTTGCTGGGAGGGGAGAAAGTGAGGAAGGAGCCGGCTAAAGACATTAAGGAAATAAGACCATCACATTGTTTGCCTTCGCCCCCGGGGTACCGTCATTGAGGAGGCTGAGTTTGCTGCAGCTGCTGCTGTTGCCCGTAGTTGATCCAGGCCTGGGGAACGGGCTGAGCTGGTGGTGCAGGGGTGTATTCATTCCTGGTGTAAGTATCTGCGGATGCGACCGGACCCTCTGGGCGTCCCCAGGGGCATTCACGTTTAAAGTGACCGGGCTGTCCGCACTGAAAACAATTTCCTGGTGGCTGGGGTTGCCAGGACCCTCTTTCCCGAGCACCCTGAAATCCCCTGCCACGGCCACGGCCTCTGCCTTGAACATCGCTGCGAAAAGCTAAAGCCATCAACTTATATTCTTCCTTTTTCTCTTTCTTTTTACTACTTTCCCTTTCTTTCTCCCATGCAAAATCAGCTACATCCAATACTGAAGTGACTGACTCACCTCCCCAACCAGGGCGAAACTTTAAGAAATAATCCCTTACAGGGGGCACTGACTGATTCACAAAAAATGAAATAAGAGTAGGGTGGTCTGCTTCTCTCTCAGGATCCATCTGAGTGAACATTCGGGCCCCCTCCAATAGCCTCGACCAGAACTTTCTGGGTGGCTCATCAGATTCCTGCTGAATCTGCATGAACTTAGCCTGATTAGGCGAGCGGCGAGCCATTTCTTTGAGTCTCTCTAACAATCGCTCTCGATCTGTTCGCAGCTGAGTCAGCCTTGGCTGACTCCAGTCTAGGGGATTCCAGCCAGCGGCTTGATCCCGCCTATCCATTCAAGTAGTATTAACCGCATCGCTATCCCCCCATGTCCTTTCTGCCATCCACAATTTACTACGTTCCTCTCCGGTCAAAACTCTACTTAACAACTGATCTACATCCGTATAAGTAGGATTATGACTTGAAAACAATCTTTCTAAAAGTTCTGTGATCTTTCGGGGATTTTCCCCAAAGGACCCTGACAACCGTCCCCACTCTTTCAAGTCCCATTCTAGCCATCCTTTATATTCCACAATATTAGTATGTTGTAACTGGCCATCATTGCTCACAAAAGATTAGTTGTGCACCTGTAAAGACATTTTTCTACTTACACCTTTATCACTCACAAAAGGTTTGGCGGAGGCAGCCTCTGGGCTATCCTCAGGGGAGGGGTATGCAACCTGCTGCATCTGCTTGATCTTTTGCCTAGTAATTACTCCTCCCGAGGTGTGCCCTTCCATTTCCCCCTTATCCCTCTGCAGAGATTCCGATCTGGAGTCCTGAAGATTCCCCTCTGCGCCCTGGAGAGAATCCCCCTGCGGAGGAATAGGGGCAGGTGCAGTGGGGACCAACTGACGAGTCAAAACACGCCGTGGTTTACACCCTTCATTGAAATAACATGGAGGGGGTTCACTCTTGGGAGAATACCTGACTGCCATAATTTTTAAAGATTTCCACAGCTCTGCTGCTGTGTCCCAACAAAACCAGTAACATAACTGTCCCAGATGGTTTTTTTCGATCTGGCTCCTTACACCTCTTAAGGCAGCCTGTTCGAAAGAGCCATACGAAGGCCACCTCATCTCCAGGTCGGCCAATACCGCGGTATACCCAGTCCAATTCCTTACACACAGTGTGTACAACTTCCTCCTAGACATTCCTGTCTGTACTGGGAGTTTCCCTTCGTTCCATAACTTATTTACAATCCCCAACGGACTCTCAAGAGGCACGCTAGTCCCTTGACCCATGGTGTCTGACAGGAGCCCTCCAACTGGCGTTTATCCTGCTGTCCAGTACACGACCCCTCAATATTGAATTGGCTGGGAGAAATCTCCCGTGGCGCCTGCCAATTCGTATATGAGTGGTCTGACCACTGGACAGAGGCACCGCACCAGAAGGAAATCCCGGACGAGCCCCCAAATTGTTAGGTAAAATGCAAGTCCTTACTCACCTCTCCAGCACCCGAGTTCGTGCGGAGTTGGTATGGGGCTCACAA